>NC_057805.1:268077164-268312807 GCF_018294505.1 Triticum aestivum | reverse complement strand
CTGATTGGAGCAGCGGGTCGGTCTCGATTCCCTGCGCCCCTGGCGGCCGGATTGGTTAAGTGGGGCGGCGAGCCCCCGGCCCCGCCCCTTTATAAGAAGGGGATGGGGAGCGCACCCCTCAATCCTTCATCATTCATCTCCTTCCACCTTGGCTCCTTCTTTCCTTCTGCTATGGCGAGAGGGCGCGCCGGCACTCCGATGGCGACGACGAGGGTCTCTGCTCGACAACGCGCCCCTCCTTCCCAAGAGCTCGTGGCGGCAGAGCCGGTCGTGAGAGGAAAGGGGAGGGGGCGAGGCCAAGGCCGCCGTGGTGCTCAGGGAAGAGGAGGACGGGACGGCGCACCGGCCTCGCCTCCGCCAGCGGTCCCTCCCCCAATGGAAGGCCACGTCGGAGACCAGCCCCGCGAGTTCGTCATTAGGCTACATCGGCCAGTGCACCGTCTTCTTTGTCTCCCTACTCTGTTCGCTCGGGAGATGGAGCTCGACCCACCACAGGCTCTGAGGCTGCATATGAGGGGCTGCGGAAATGGCAGCATGCGGGTCGACGTCAACTTCCCCGCCCCTCACGTCATGTATCTTCATCGCGGATGGAAGACCTTCGCTCGTGCCCACAGCCTGTCGGAGGGGCTCATTCTCCACTTCAAATTAATGGAGAATGGCCTACTCTCCGTCAAGGTCTTTGAGCACTTGGGAACTCGCCTAAGGTGTTGCATGGAGAGCTCCTCTGATGATGAAGACTCCTCCTGCGACGACGAGGCCGTCAAGCGGGAGGACGCCGACTCTGACTCTGACTGACCATGCCGCCCTCCTCCCTCGGCCACGCGCCCTGCTGAGGGTCTCCCTCGTCAAGCTCTCCATCGGCACGTTCCCCGTCGCCTCCTTTTTGCCTTCACCTACCGCACCTGGGAGGAAAGGGGCAAGAACGAGGATCACGGGGCACTTATCTTTTTTAGTTTTTAAGCCTGCGGGCACTTGTTAGATCTAAACCTTGTAATCCCCTTGCTCATGTTTACATTCCGTACGAACTGTACCTGTTTGGAACGTATTAATGAAAAAGGGTGCTTGCCGGGTTCTTTGTGCGTGAGCGAGGCCCATGCCAAGGAATGAATCCTTGTTATTTTTAAGATAAACAGTGTCGCCCGGCACCAGGCCTTGCCATTCCCCTACTTCATTCACGACCATACCCACGCTCTTGGCGGAGGCAGGGGTGAAGTAGGGTTAGGCCCTTCGTTTGCTTCCTTGTCACCGCAACTACAACCAAGTTCCGGCCCAGGGAATAGTTCTTGGGCACAGGAAAGGGGGAGCACGGTGGCCCGGGAATAAACGAGGCTTCATACGTCTCAATTCCATATGGAAGTGCATAATAGGGGATAAAGGACTTATCTGAATCTACAGCCCCCGGCACCCTTGGCTTGCCGTGGTCGGGTGCTTGAATCTGCAGTCCCGGCAATGGCTTGCCGAGGTCGGGTATGTCGATCTGTCTCCCTGCTCTTAAAATGGCTTAGCAGAAACGCCTGTGCAGCCTGCGAACCAAAGACAATAATGGAAAGGACGGAAAGACACACACCCGACCTCTATGCTAGGGGTTAGTTGCCGCCGGGCACTATCAACCCTACCAGGGAGAGACTTAACCTAGCATGCATGCTAAAACTTAGGGCGCCAGGGCTTCATCTATTTATGCTCAGGGTCTGCGCCTGGCTCTGTACAAAGGGTTACATGCCTTGTCGGCAAGGCTCGTACAAAAGGTGGTTTGCCGGGAGGCCCGGCAACCGCGCCTCATGGGTAAAACTTAGGAAGATGTTCGATGTTCCAGGAGTTGCTCACTGGGATACCATCTTCGGTCTCCAGGCAGACTGCAACAGGCCTGGTGACTCGTATTACCCGATAAGGGCCTTCCCACTTCGGCGTCAACTTGTTGGAATTCTTGGCCGACTGAACGCGCCGAAGAACAAGGTCACCTTCCTCAAGACTTCGGCCATGAACCTTGCGGCTATGGTAGCGGCGCAAGGCTTGCTGGTAGCATGCAGCTCGCACACCCGCCCGAAGACAATCTTCCTCAAGGAGCATCGCATCATCTTGCTGCTCTTGCTCAAGCTCGTCATAAGTGAGCACTCGAGGTGACCCGTATGTGAGTTCCGTGGGGAGAACTGCTTCTGCCCCGTATACCAGGGCAAAGGGTGTCTGGCCGGTGGCTCAATTTTGTGTTGTTCTGATCGACCACAGAACCGTCGGCAACTCATCAATCCAGCGCCTTCCACACTTGTGCAGCCTGCCAAAAGTCTTTGTCCTCAGGCCTCGCAGTACTTCAGCATTTTCCCTCTCTGCTTGGCCGTTGCTCCATGGGTGTGCCACTGAAGTGAAACAGACCTTGCTACCGAGGTCCTGGATGTATTGCATGAAGGTGCGGCTTGTGAACTGCGTGCCGTTGTCGGTGATGACCCTGTTCGGCACACTAAAATGGCAAACTAGCCCCTTGAAGAACTTGACGGTTGACTGTGTTGTCACCTTCCTCACTGCCTCCACTTCGGGCCACTTTGTGAACTTGTCGATTGTGACGTACAAGTACTCAAAGCCCCTGATAGCATGGGGGAAGGGGCCCAGTATGTCGAGCCCCCAGACCGAAAATGGCCAGGAGAGAGGAATTGTTTGAAGGGCTTGAGCTGGTTGATGAAGCTTCTTTGAATGGAACTGACACGCTTCACACTTGGTTACTAGCGCAGCTGCATCCTGGAGGGCTGTGGGCCAGAAGAAACCTTGCCGGAATGCCTTGCCGGCAAGGGCCCTTGACCCTATGTGGGAGCTACACATACCTCCATGTATCTCTGCCAACAGCTCTAGTCCGTCCTCTTGAGGAATGCACTTTAGTCTGACTCCGTTTGGCCTCCTTTTGTACAGGGTATCATCCACAAACTGGTACATGTTGGACCGACGGGCTACTTTCTCTGCTTCTTCCTGCTCCTCGGGGAGCTCTCCTATTTGGAGGAAACGGATGGTGGGATGTGCCCATGCCGGAGCCTAGGGCTCGACGGCAAGGACCAAAGGCACATCTTCGGCCGCAGGGGCAGCTGTCTCTACGGTCAGGGCCTGGGGCCCCGTCGGAGGTAGTTGCCCCTCGGCAAGCTTGGGGTACCCGGCAACCTCCTTGCCAGCGGCTCCTGGGAGCTCGGCGGGAAGGTACTTGCCGGGGCTTGTCTTCCTTCGCTTGTTCTGCCCTGCTGATGTCTCTATGGATGGTTGTATTAACTGAAGTACAAAGGTACCTGGTTCCACAGGCAACTTGAGGGCAGCGGCGTTTTGACAGGTCGTCGACAATGATGTTCTCTGCTCGAGGAACATGTTCTGCCTGTAGGCCGTCGAAACATTCTTCCAACTTCCTCACTTCATTCACGTAGGCCTCCATCAACGGGCTCTGGTAATCCTTGTTAACTTGCTTGATGACGAGCTGCGAATCGCCTCTGATGATGAGCTTCTTGATTCCGAGGTCTGCCACGATCCTGAGACCAGCAAGCAACCCCTCGTACTCCGCCGTATTGTTCGTTGATTTTTCCCGGGGGAAGTGCATCTGGATTACGTACTTGAGGTGCTCTCCGATGGGTGCGATGAGTAGCACGCCAGCACCAGCACCTTGGAGTGAGAAAGCTCCGTCAAAGTACATAATCCACTCACTGCTCGTCTCCTTGCCGGGAAGGGTGGTCTCTTGAATCTCCTCGTCGGGCGTTGCGGTCCAATCTGCTATGAACTCTGCCAAAGCTCAGCTCTTGATCGTTGAAGTACTTTCAAACCTGAGGCCAAAGCTCGACAGCTCCAGTGCCCACTCCACAATCCTCCCTGTCGCATCTGGGTTGTGCAAAATCTGTTGCAAAGGGAGGCGGGTGATGACGGTGATCTCGTGTGCTTGGAAATAGTGACGCAGCTTTCTCGAGGCCATGAGGAGGCCAAAAAGCAGCTTCTGGATTCCAGAATATCTTGACCTAGCTCCCTGCAAGAGGGAACTGACAAAATACACTGGGTGTTGCACCATCTTCTTCTTCTGTCCCACTTCGCCCATCCGCTCAGACTCTGCCTCACCGGGACCGGGCTGTTGAGTATAATGTTTATTAGGAAAGACGAGATAGGCTAGGATTTGTTCTGGCTTGTCTTGTACTCCAAGTAGATCATTGTACTCCTATATATATGCCCACGAGGCTCAAGCAATACAACAACAATTCCACCAATCTCCCTCTCTCCCTTCTAACATGGTATCAGCCTAATCGATCCTAAACCCTAGCCACCGCCGCTTCCGCACCCGCGTGCCACCCCCGGGGCGGTCGGCCTCCATGACCGCCGCCGGGGGCTGCGCAGCCCATACCTAGGGTTCGTCCGCCGGTCGTGTTGACCGGCTGCCCTAGAGAGTCTTTTTCCCGGTCGTTGATCCGGGTTTTTATTTCTTCCGCCGGTCCGTTTGATCGATGTTTTCTTTTTTGGTTTTCCAATCTACGATTGGTTTGCGTCGCCAACCGCAGTTCGTCATCTACAACATGCCTCTACCGGATAATCGCCGACAACTCTCGCCTTCACTCGGCTGCAACGCGTGCATTGGTACGGTGGCCGGTCGCGTCCTATACTGGCCCTTCGTCCTACGCGTGTGTGAGCCGCTTGGTGTGGACGGTCGCTAGCGCCTGTCCACCAGGCCACCTGGATCCACGCCGTTGTTGCATGCATCCCGTGCAATGCATGACATGTGTTTTTCCGGCCGGCTGAGTGCTATTGGCAAGCCTGACTGCGGTCCTCATGCCACGTCCGACCCGTGCAAAGGCACCTTCGCGGGTGTTTCGTCTTCGGCTCATGTATTTTGGATTCTCGCTCGTTGCGTCTACGGTCAGATCAACCGTCTATGCGCAGCTTCGTAGGATCTCATGAAGATTGTTTTCGATTACAACGTGTTTCTTCATCGACCGAGCAACGGGTTGCCGCTGCGTCGCCTCATCAAGCCGCAGCGCCGCCGCCCCGTGGTTTTCTTCGTGGCTGCATTGATCCGCGCCGCCGCTGCGTCGCCCCTACGGGCCGTAGTGCCGCGGCACGTGGTCTCCGCCGCCGCCCTGAGGCTGTTACCATGGTTGCACCACATCGCTCGCTACCGCTGCGTCGCCCCTTCGGGCCGTAGTGCCGCGGCCCGCGATCAACCGCGGCACCGAGGCCGTCCGCTCCAGCCCGTCCCCGAGGCTGCACCGACCCTCGCGCTGCCACTGCATTGCCCCGTCAGGCCGTAGCAAGCGTGGCACGCGATCCCTGCAACCGCCCTCAGGTCTTCCCCGTCGTCGCCCTGACCTGCCCGCCGTCGTTGCGCCGCCCTTCGGACCGTAGCACTGCGGCCCGCGGTCCACCGCCGTCCACACGCGTTGACTTCCTCGTGACATGCGCCGCGCCGCCTCCCTTGGCGCGGGAACGTCACCGTCCGCGCCGGTCTTCGTCACGCTGTCGGGTTCATTATCGCCTACTTCGAGCATCGCCGCCGCGCTCCTTCTCTAGCCGCCGCCGCCTCCTCAGGCCGCCGCCGCCGCTGCTATTCTTCCGCGGCTCCACGTCGATTACCTCGACACCGGCTACCCCGACTCGACATCGACCATGGTGTTCTTCGCATGGCTACCTCGACTACGGCTACACCACATACGCTCTCGACTACCTCGACAAACGGCACAAAGGGCTACCGCCTTGCTTGAGCAACCTCGCCGGTTTCCACTCCAGCCACGACTCCGCGATGCATCGACCATTACGACTGTGGGGGGGTGTCCGTCGGCTTCCCTTCGGATTCTTCTCCAGTCTCACCGTCTGCGTCGTTACCGTTGTGACTGCGGGGGGATGTTGAGTATAATGTTTATTAGGAAAGACGAGATAGGCTAGGATTTGTTCTGGCTTGTCTTGTACTCCAAGTAGATCATTGTACTCCTATATATATATATGCCCACGAGGCTCAAGCGATACAACAACAATTCCACCAATCTCCCTCTCTCCCTTCTAACACGGGCCTTGCCGAGGGTTCTGGTTTGCCCGCGTCAGGCTCTGCTGGGGAGGACCCCAGCTCGCCATCCGACGGTCCTGCTAAAACTGCTGCTTCTCCCTCAAGTTCCCCCTGCGCCACCAGCGCAGCACTGACCACTTGATTCATTGCTGCTAAGTACAGCAACAACGGCTCCCGTGGTCTAGGCGCGACTAGTATTGGCATGGAGGAAAGGTACCTCTTCAAATCCTGCAGCGCTGCCTCTACCTCCGGAGTCCATTTTACTGGACCCGCCTTTTTCAAAACTTTGAAAAAGGGGAGGGCGCGCTCAACAGATTTGGAGATGAACCTACTCAGGGCAGCAACGCAGCCGGCGAGCCTACGGACGTCTTTGACCCGTTTCGGCTCCTCAATCTGCTCGATCGCCTTGATCTTGTCAGGATTTGCTTCGATTCCGTGTTGAGACACAAAGAACCCGAGAAGTTTGCCGGAGGGGACACCGAACACGCACTTCTCTGGGTTGAGCTTGAGGTTGATCTTGCGCAGATTGGCGAATGTTTCTTCTAAATCTTGCACTGGTGTGGCCCTGTC
The DNA here is from genome assembly GCF_018294505.1 of Triticum aestivum. Taxonomy (NCBI): domain Eukaryota; kingdom Viridiplantae; phylum Streptophyta; class Magnoliopsida; order Poales; family Poaceae; genus Triticum; species Triticum aestivum. The sequence continues at coordinate 268,306,239 of NC_057805.1, read as the reverse complement.
CTTGGTTTTGACTATTATGTCATCCATATAAGCTTCCATATTTCTATGTAGCTGGGCTCAAAACCAATCTGGACTGCTCGGGCAAATGTTGAACCAGCGCTCTTCAACACGAAAGGCATTCGTACAAAACAGTACGTACCACATGGGGTGATGAACGCGGTCTTCTCTTCGTCTTCCTTCATCATGAAGATCTGGTGGTATCCTAAGTAGGCATCGAGGAATGACAGCAGGTCACATCCGGCAGTGGAATCTACAATTTGGTCGATGCGTGGCAGGGGGAAAGGATCCTTTGGACAGGCTTTATTGATGTATGTGTAGTCAATACAGAGCCTCCACTTCCCATTTGCCTTACGCACCACCACCGGATTGGCCAGCCACGTGGGGTGGAGTACTCCTCTTACCAGGCCTGCCACCTCCAACTTCCTGATTTCTTCAATGATGAACTGTTGTCACTCCAAAGCTTGCTTCCTGACCTTCTGCTTGACGGGCCGCGCGTGAGGACAGACAGCAAGATGGTGCTCAATCACCTCCCTGGGAATACCGGGGATGTCAGATGCTTGCCATGCAAATACATCGACATTCGCCCGCAGGAAGGCAACGAGCGCGCTTTCCTATTTGCTGTCGAGGGTGGAGCTTATAGTGAAAGCCCCGCCCGTGCCGTCCTCCTTGACGGACACCTTCTTGGTTTCTGGTGGGGCAGCCTTGGACTTCTTGCTCTTGCCGGTGGAGCTCTCTGGCACGTCCTCAACGGGAGCACAGCACTCCGAAGAGGTGCGCTTGCCGGAGTGGGTGCAAGAGGTCTTGCCGACCTTCTTCCTTCCTGGGGCTTTAGCAGCAGGAGCAAGTGCCCTGGTGGCAGCTGCTGCAACTGCCTCTCGGTAGAGTTGGTCGGCGCAGATGAGCGTGTCTTTCTTGTCAGAGGGGACGGTGATGATGGCCAGCCGCCCCGGCATCTTCAATGTGTTGTAGGCGTAGTGTGACGCTGCCATGAACTTGGCCAGCGCTGGGCGGCCAAGGATCCCTTGTACGGCAGGGGGATCTCGGCAACATCAAAAACGATCTTCTCCGTCCTGTAGTTCAGCTCGCCCCCGAACATAACGGGCAGCGTGATTTTACCTTTTGGCTGACTCCTTCCCGGGTTGACCCCTTGGAACATGCCCGTCTCCTCGAGATCTCCATCAGGAATCTGCAGCTTCTTGATCACAGCGGGCGAGATCAAATTCAGACCGGCCCCACCGTCAACCAGAACTTTGGTCACCTTGAGGTTGCGTATTGTTGGCGAAACCAACAACGGCAAACACCCGACCGCAGTTGTGCGATCAGGGTGACCCTCGGTGTCAAAAACGATGGGCGTGCGGGACCACTTCAGGGGCTTCTGGTCATCGAACGACGGCTTGTCCGCAAGCAGCTCAACCTGTCGGCAGTTTTGGAGGTCATGGCCCTTGGTGCGGTGGATCTTGCAGTACTGCTTGTCAGAGCCTCCTCGCTTACCGGCGGCCGCCAAGGCCAAGTAGGCGGTACACCCGGCAACCTCCTTGCCGGGGTCGTCAGCCTTGGCCTTTTTGGTGGTGCCGAGCTCGCCGGATTCCTCAACGGCAAGCACAGTCTTGCCCTTGCGCTTCCTGTTGCGGCGCCGGCCCTTCTTTGACGGTGCGGTGGTGTCTTCGTCTGTGGAGTCGGTTTCCGCATCGGCGTCCTCGCCGGGGTACTTCCTCCCCTCTTCAGCTCGAGCACATCTATCGGCCAGAACATAAAGTTTGGCCACATCCTTGACCTTGTTCATCGCCAACTCCTCATGCATCTTGTGGTTGCGCACATTCTGATGGAATGCACTGATAACGGCGGTGGGATGAACATCTGGGATGTTGTACTGCACCCAGCTGAACCTCTGTATGTACTTGCGCAGGTTTTCACCTTCTTTCTAGGGGATGATGTGCAAATCGCTTGCCTGGCCATGAGCTTGGTGGCCTCCAGTGAAGGCGCCAACAAACACAGACACAAATCCGACCAAGAAGAAATGGAATCCGTCGGATTTCGGGTTCCGGCAAAACCCTTGAGGTTCAAACACTGGGGTGCGCACGAATATCTCTCCTCCCCATTGCACTCTCCCTCACCGAGATCTCAAGGCTCAGCGCGTCGAACTCGCAGGACAAAGGGACACAAGGTTTATACTGGTTCGGGCCACCGATGTGGTGTAATACCCTACTCCAGTGTGGTGTGGTGGATTGCCTCTTGGGCTGAGGAAGAATAGTTACAAGGGAAGAACAGCCTCCTGGGAGAGGTCCTCTTGTGCTTGGTGAGTTTGTGTGGATGAGGATGATCTGAATGGCCTCCGATCAGTTGCCTCCTACTGTGGTGGCTAGCCCTATTTATAGAGGCCCTGGTCCTCTTCCCAAATGCTGGCGGGAAGGGACGCCGCAACGGCCAAATTTGAAGGGAGACAACTAGTACAAGTTATCCTGACTAAAGGTGGTCTTCACCTGCCAAAGGCTCTGGTGGTGACGCTGTCTTGGGCTCCACGGTGACCTCCATCCTACCGTCCTGCTGGTCTTGGTCTCGTTGCACCGATATGGAAACCTTTGCCTGATGCCTCGGGACTCCTCGCCTGCGCTTGCCTCTTTAGCACCAAAGAGGAAACGAGGACATTGCGTGCGCTGGCGCCCGCCTGGCGTCCGCCTGGCCCCGGTAGTCATGGCTTATGTCACAGGAACCTCGCGAGGTGCCCCTTGCCTTGATCTCTTCGCCCCTCGTAAGCCATCCTGGTGAGGCCGCCCCCGAGGAGGTCTTGTGTCGTCCGCCTCGCGAGGCTTGGCCCCTTGCGATGGTCTTGAGTGTTTGTTGGTGAAGATGGGCCTTACAGGGCCGCTGGTGAAGCCACGCCGTGGGCTGCAGGCAGGCAAGTCTAGGGACCCCCGTTCACAGGACGCCGACAGTAGCCCCCGGGCTCAAGGCGCGCTCGGACTTGGCTTCGAGGCGAAGCCAAGGGGCAAGTGCAGAGCACCGCGGGCCCCAACAGCCTACGGGCTCGGTTGACGCATGGCAATTGATGGGACGTGGGCATCTCCGCTTCCCCACGCGGCCTTGGCAACTGCCCGACTGACAAATGACTGGTGCGGGCTGTATTTGCCTTCATTCCCTTCCTTCGTGTTGCTCCAGATCCCCTTTCTTGCCCTTCGCTTCCAGAGACTCCAGATCCACCCAGATCCTCCTTCGAGCTTTCCGTCGATGGCGCCCAAGAAAGCTCAGGCTACTCCTCCGCCATCCTGGTACGAGCCCGCGCTCGACGCACCGAGCGTGTCGGAGAAGAACCTTGCCGCTGTGCGCCTGATGACGGCGGACGGTGATGAGAAGAGGAAGACTGTGCTCCGGGTCGGCTCCGCCGAGCCTGAGGCCTCTGGCAGCACTTTCTACCCCTTCTTCATGAGTAGCATCATCGCCAGGTTGGTTCCCCCCTTCTCCAACTTCTTCTACTCCGTCCTCAGTCACTATAAGATCCACGCTCTCCATCTTCACCCCAACTCCATCCTCCTCCTGTCGATCTTCGCATTCTACTGTGAGGCGTATGTTGGAGTGATGCCGTCCGTGGTGCTGCTACGCCACTTCTTCTTCCTTGGATCAAGGAGGCCTATCGCTCCGGGTGCGTTGGCTTTGTCGCGGCCAACAAGACCAATGCCATCTCGAAGGCCGGGAAGAAGGCCGAGGGCTTCAGGAGCAAGTGGGTCCTGATGGATGCCAAGTGCTCCCACCCCCGGCTGGTGCTGCCGACAGAGATGCCTGTGTCCCAAGAGGGATGGCTTTGCGCGAAGCTCACCGACCCTCAGGCGACGCAGGTGCTGGAGAGGATGACTGCCGACCTGAAGCCCGGCGACACGAGGATGGCGAAGCTGACGGGGGCCATGATCGCCAAAGAATTCATGGTGCAGCGCGTGGCTCCCCTCCAAGCGCGCCCGCGCCCACTGTGGAAGCTTGGAGACGAAGGGGACGACCTCCGCCTGCGCCCGGAGCCCCTTTCTGATGAGGAATTGCGCTCGACTCTTCGCTCCTTGGTTGGGGACAACCAAGGGTACCCTCCTGACTGCTTTGTTCCCTTGTTCTGCCACCCAGACGGGGCAGAGGTCGCCGCCACCATGCCCGTCTTTGACGGGCGCGGGCTTGTGCCGCCTGCACCCTCGAGTGCTCCAGTGATGAGGGCCCCGGTAGACGTGTCCTCCGACGAGTCTCATGAGGGGGAGGAGGAGGAAGAGGAGGAGGAGGAGCGTGACTCGGAAGCTACCCACAAGGGGGAGGGGGAGACCTCTCCTATGCGCAAGGCCGACATCCTCCGCACCCTGCCTGATGATGATGACGAGGCCGATGTCCCCCTGGAAAGGAGGGAGCTGCATGCGGCCGGTGGCTCCTCGAGGTCCAAGGCCAGTCCTCGGAGGAGGTCCCCGGCTGCGATTCCGATGAGAGGGAGGTCGGCGCTGATTTCCCGAGACGACGCCCCTGTTCTGATGCTGCCCGAAGCTGCCTCCAACCCACCTGCTGCTTCTTCTTCTGTTCCTGTTGCTCGCGCGCCCGTGCCTCAGGCCACGAAGCTTTCGGGCTTCAAGCTTAGGAAGCAGAGAGATTACACTGCGGTGGACCAGTAAGTACTCTTGTCCTGTCTTGTTTCTGTTTCTGCTGTTGACTCTTGATGCTTCTCTGTTGCGCCAACAGGCCTACACCCGCGGCGAAGAGGAGGAAGGAGGAAGCGGTGGTATTTCTCAGGACCCCATCGCCTGCGGCGGCTGCGCCCCCCTCCGTGGGGAAGGGCAGTGACAGCGCTCATGTTTCTCCGGCTCGATCGTCCTCGCGAGGCTTGGGAGAGCGTCCCCAAGAGGAGGTGGCCCCTGCTACCCCACTGGCTCTGGAGGTGCTAACGCCCAGCTCGGTTTCTGGGGTCCCCAAGGCTCAGGAGTCCCCCAACCTCCCAGGCCATGGTGGCGATGCTGCCTCCTCCTCCTGTCGCACTGCTGACATCAGATCCTTCTGCCTCCCCTGACGTCCTGGAGCGCGCTCTTTCTGCGATGACCCTACTGCGAGAAGATCTTCAGGGCGCCGACCCCCGCCTGGTAGCCGGGCGCCTGGAGCTGGTCTCTGGCTGGCTTCACTCAGACGTGTCCGTTCGGGCGGCACTGAGCCAGGCGGCAGCAACCTCCGAGAAAAAAGGACAAGCAGGCCGCCGCCCAGGCCGCAGCCGCTCCCGAGGTGGCGCTAAAAGATGCCAGATCCGCCCAGGATCGTTGTCAGTCACTGGAGGCCGAGCTGGAGACAATGCGCAACGAGCGTGCGGCTGAGGCGCGAGGCTGCAAGGCGGAGGAGGAGAAGATGAAGGCCCGAGAGGACGCCGCCAGGGATCGCGACACCGAGCTGGAGCAGTTGGGGAAGGCGCAGGCCGCGGAGCGCAGCCGGCTGGAGAAGCTGAAGGGGAAGATGGAAGCGGAGAAAGCCGAGCTTGATGCCAAGGCGAAGGTCCTGGCCGAGGACCACGCGGCCTTCAAGTCCCTCGAGAAGAGGTCCCGCGTGGCACTACGGGCACTCTACGAGAAGGGCCTGGAGGAGCCGCTGGCCACCGTCGATGAGGGCCCTACCCAGCTGCTTCCTCATCTGGTCGGGGCACTTGAGGAAGTCGTAGGCGGAATCGGCCCCTTGGTGGAAGCAGAAGCCCGCACACTTTCCTCGGCCGCTCTGACGCGCGTCTTCAGCCACCTCTATCTTCGTGATCCTGCCGCCAACCTCGACGAGATGCTGGAGCCTGTGGACGACAAGCACTGCGTAGCCGCTGTCGAAGCCGTGAAGGGCCAGGTGGAAGCTTTGCTGAAGAAGTTTCGCGCCTTCGACCATGCGCCCCCGACAGGTGGTGCTACTGAACATACAACTCCGGCAGGCGGCGTAGGTGAGGGCAACATTGTCGTCGAAGGGGCATGTCTTGCATGCGACGGCGATGTCCAGGGATGCCTCATGGGGGCGTTTAAACTTATGCTTGGTATTTGGGGAACAATATGTCTTGTAATATTTATTTGAGTTCTGCAATTTCCTTCATGTCTGCTTTACGTTCTACATCGGCAGAGCCCGACCCCACGCATACCTCAGCCGCCGTCGGGTCGTCCGGATCACCAAGACGAGACCAAGGGGTGAGGGGCTACGTGGCCAGTTAGGCTCCTGAGTCGCGATGCTCAGGAGTCCCCCTTGACGCGCAAACAGCTTACAGGAAGGAGACGCAGGAGTAGGTCTAGTGTTCTACGTCGGCAGGACCCGACCCCGCGCATACCTCAGCCGCCGTCGGGTCGTCCGGATCACCAGGACGAGACCAAGGGGTGAGGGGCTACATGGTCAGTTAGGCTCCTGAGTTGCGATGCTCAAGAGTCCCCCTTGATGCTCAAACGACCTTCATACCTTTTCCCTCGCCGAGGCTCGGCTCGGTAGGGGCGCGCGACGACCAGGTCCGGGGGACCTGGCAAGGTGGTGTACGCTTGGGCGTGACCCGAGCGCAGCCCCCGTGCCCAGGCCCCTCGCGCGACTCTCCCGAGGGGAGGTGTTGCGATGAGGCCAGACACTGAGCTCTGAGGCTCCCCGAGGTTGACACGGCCATGGGGTCGCCCTCAGTTGTTTATCACCAGCGCGGAGCATAGCGCTTCCGCACTTGCACGGGCAAAACCACTCCTCGGCCGTGTCGATTGCCAGCGCGGAGCATGGTGCTTCCACTGGTGCGTGGGTGACGGCTCCCTCTGAGTGGAGCCCTCGGGGCGTGTACAGCCCCGCCCTGACACGTGGCTTGCACGGCAGGGCTAGACGAGGTGTGTCTGGGCACTCGTGAGCTAGCGCGGGACTCACGAGGCCCTACCTCAAGGCGGGTTGTGCCTGGTCTTGGTTCTTGCGGATTGCGGTAGTCCTGGGAGATGGTCAGGCAACCTGCGCCGAACGAATATCTTGAGGTTATCGCATGAGAAGGCCAAGCACCAACGACCTCAGGAGGTGACATGAACGGGGCTGGCCCGCCAGACAGAGCTCAGCCGTTGGGTTTATCGACGCTGCAGGGACGGACCCGAGCACAGGCGCCGTGCCTAGCCTCCTCATGCGAGGGATCCTGAAGAAAGACGATCGGCGCGTGGCTCCCGTGGTGGGTGATAATCAAGCAAGTGATAACCATAGATACATTATGCATGGGAGCGAACTACCTTGGATAGATGCGAGGACGATACACGCCACCGGGACGGGCCCGAGCGGCTTGGGGATGATGCAGCCCGAGGGGCGCCCCCAGCAGAGTAAGCTAAAGACGTAAAAAGATACATGCCGCAGGGACAGGCCCACGCGGCCTGGGAATGATGCAGCCCGTGGGGCGCTCCCAGCTAAATAAACTCGGAAAATGTCACCTGGTTCCATTGTTGAAGGGATGTCGGGGTAGCTGAAGATGCGAGGCGAAGGGGTTGCTCCTCATGAGCCTCTGGGGCCCTGAGCCTCGGGAGGCTCTGGGGGTCCAAGCGGCTCCTTGAGGACCGTCTCCATCTTCGCCAGGACAGCGTGATGCCGGGCCTCTTGGGCCGCTAGGACGCTCCGCAGGTTGTGCTGGAAGGCCGCCGCCATGCTCGGCAGGCCGAATGACATGCGAACATAGCTGTGATGTGGGCCCTCGCAACATCCCACGCGTGAAGGCCAGAAGCGCTCCTGAGATGCGGCCCAGTTGAGCCCTGGGATGTCGATGCAGACGCGTAGCCCACCATCCTTGCCAGGATGGGGAGCTGCGCCAGGTGGGCGGCGGTCGCCGCACATGTCTCTTGCATCCTGCAGCTCCTGAGTGGTCGTGGCGATGAACTCCTGAGCGCCGGGCGCTCCTTGCCCGGGGTCCCCCTGAGGAAGACGTGCTGCAAAGCAAGCCTCCACATGGTGCCCGAGCGCCTCCCTCGTGATGTTGGCTAGGTTTGAGGCCCTCCAGAAGAGATCCCCCGAGCCCTGCCCGAGGAGGGCGCCGGGCGCGCCTTCCTATGCGAGGGAGGGAGGCGCCCCAGGTGCGGGCGCTGATCCTGATGTGTCACCGCTAGAGGCACTGCTCCCCTGAGGCCCTGTACGGAGTAGTTGCTTCTTCTTCTTGGGGTGGCCTCAGGAGGGTACTCGCCCTTGTTGCCAGGGTCTTCGATTGCTGTGGCTTGGAAGGCGCACTCTAGGGAGCACACCGCATCTCTTTCTTCGCAGGGGACTGTGATGATCTCGCCGCTTCCTGGCATCTTGAGGACGTTGTAGCTGTGGTGGGTCACTTCCATGAACTTGGCCAGGGCTGGATATCCGAGGATGGCATTGTACGATAGACGGATGTGAGCAACGTCAAAGTCGATGAGCTCGGTGCGGTAGTTGTCGCGTTGTCCGAAGGTGACAGGGAGGCGGACCTGCCCTATCGTGGTGGTGGAGCCGTCAGTCACTCCTGAGAAGGGCTTGGTGGGCTGAAGCTAATCGTATGGCACTTAGAGGCTGTCGAATGTCTCGACGGACAGGACGCGGGTCTTGGTGACTTGTACGTTGCTGATGACGGGTGAGCAGAGCATCGGGAGGGCGCCAGCAGTGGTCATGCACTTGAGCTGGTCCGCCGAGCTGAAAGTGATGGCGCACTTGAACCACCTGAGCGGGCGTGTGGCCTCAAGTCTGGGAAGGGCTGCGTTCACCTCACGAGCAAACTGCTTGAAGATATGCTGAGATGCTGGGGCCTGAGCTCCGCCAAAGATGCAGGCGATGGCATGCGGTTCCTGGAAGCTCCCAGCCCTCTCGTCCTAATGGTGGTCGTCGTTCCTTCTTGGTGGCAGCGGCAGTGGAGGAAGACCAGCATTGCCCTGAGGGCGGTCCTCGCGGGGCTGATCCCTCCAAGCACCCTCATGAGGCTGGTCCTACCAGCGGTCCTCATGAGGCCGGTCGTGCCACTCCTGGCGGGGGCCGCGATCGTCCCAGCGCCCTCCGCCTCGTCCTTCTCCGCGACCGTAGCCCCGGTCGTTGCGCTCGGGGCGTCGACCGAAGCATCCATCTCGAATGGCCCTGAGCTCTTGACAGTCGTTGGTGTTGTGGCTGTGTATGTTGTGGAAGGCGCAGAACAGTTGTCTGCTTTTGGACGACTCGGGATGGTCCCGGCCGCGCTTCGTATCCGGCTCCGCTGCGAGCACGACCACTCTCTTGCGCTTCACGTCATTGGCCTTGGCTTTCTTCTCCTTCGTGTCGGTAGCAGGGAGCTCGAGGAGCGAAAGGTGCCCCTCCTAAGCTCTTGCGCACTTGGTCGCCATGTTGAACAGCTCCAGAGCCGTGCATAACTCCTCGTGGATGGCGAGCTCCTCCTTCATCTTGGCGTCGCGGAAACCATCAGAAAACGCGGAAATGATGGCCTCATCCGTCACCTTGGGGATCTTGAGACGAACGATGTTGAAGCGCTGGATGTACTTCTGCAAGGTCTCTCCTGGCTGCTGCTTGATGCGGCGCAGGTCGCCCGCGACCGGAGGGCGATCGCGAGTGCCCTGGGAGTTGGCGACGAAGCGGTTGCGCATCTCATCCCAGGAGGAGATTGAGCCTGGAGGCAGGTTCAGGAGCCACGAGTGAGCTCCATCCTTGAGAGCCATAGGGAACCACTTCGCCATGACTTTCTCGTCGCCGTTGGCCGCCTCAATGCTCAGCTCGTAGAGCTGCAAGAACTCCGCAGGGTCGGGGGTGCCGTCGTAGTGAGGAGGCAGGTTCAGCTTGAACTTGCCCGGCCAGACGACGCTACGTAGCTCAGGAGTGAAGGCGCGGCAGCCTGCCGTGGCCACCGGGGCCCTTTGTTGATGCGGGGCCCGGCCTAGATGCCCCTGCACCGCCACTGCAGGTGGCACCCGGTCTTGTGGCGGTGGTGTTGGGAGCGCGGGAGCGTTTTCCCGCGGTCGAGGAATCTCTTGGCAACTTCCTTCTTCTCGCGTGGGCGCCCGGCGCGGTAGGTTACGCCGGGGGGCCGCGCGCCTTGGCGCCAGAGCGTTGTCTTGGTGCAGAGGTGGTGGAGGTGCTCCATGAGCTACGTCACCCACAGCTGGCGGATGGCGAGGCAGCGAGAGGGATGGTGCGGGGGAGCCCCCTGCGGCGCTGACGAGCTCGGCGATGCGGTCCAGCCAGTCCTCGTAGAGATCGTCAACCGGGCGGTAGCGCAAGAGCTCGCGTACCATGAGCAGTGCGGCCTGCGCGGCCGTGGGCGCGCAGCGAGCGTGAGACGATGAGCCGGCCGGGGTCAGCGATGGAGTGGCGGTGCGGCCATCCCACCGCACGGAAGGGTGCAGTGAGGACGCTTGCTGCTCGTTTCCCGCCGGACCGGTGGCAGCGTTGGCGGCGAGTGACGGGGAACGACGGGGAGGCCCGCCGACAGGGGCTGTCTGAGCGACACAGGTGGCGAGGGCGGCCTGGCGCTCAACGTGGGCTCGACACGCGTCCGCCATGGATGCGGTGGAGCGATGGAACTCAGATCGGTGGGAGGAAGGCTTCAGCGCACCCCTACCTGGTGCGCCAAATGTCGGATTTTGGGTTCCGGCAAAACCCTTGAGGTTCGAACACTGGGGTGCGCACGAAGATCTCTCCTCCCCCTTGCACTCTCCCTCACCGCGATCTCAAGGCTTAGCGCGTCGAACTCGCAGGACAAAGGGACACAAGGTTTATACTGGTTCGGGCCACCGATGTGGTGTAATACCCTACTCTAGTGTGGTGTGGTGGATTGTCTCTTGGGCTGAGGAAGAATAGTTACAAGGGGAGAACAGCCTCCTGGGGAGAGGTGCTCTTGTGCTTGGTGAGTTTGTATGGATGAGGATGATCTGAATGGCCTTCGATCAGTTGCCTCCTACTATGGTGGCCCTGGTCCTCTTCCCAAATGCTGGCGGGAAGGGATGCAACAACGGCCAAATTTGAAGGGAGACAACTAGTACAAGGTATCCTGACTAAAGGTGGTTGTCGGTGTCAAAACCGGCGGATCTCGGGTAGGGGGTCCCGAACTGTGCATCTAAGGCGGATGGTAACAGGAGGCGGGGGACACAATGTTTACCCAGGTTCGGGCCCTCTCGATGGAGGTAATACCCTACTTCCTGCTTGATTGATCTTGATGATATGAGTTACAAGAGTTGATCTACCACGAGATCGTAGAGGCTAAACCCTAGAAGCTAGCCTATGGTTATGATTGTTGTTGTCATATGGACTAAACCCTCCGGTTTATATAGACACTGGAGGGGGCTAGGGTTACACAGAGTCGGTTACAAGGGAGGAGGTCTACATATCCGAATTGCCAAGCTTGCCTTCCACGCAAAGGAGAGTCCCACCCGGACACGGGACGAAGTCTTCAATCTTGTATCCTCATAGTCCAGCAGTCCGGCCAAAGTATATAGTCCGGCTGTCCAAGGACCCCCTAATCCAGGACTCCCACAGTAGCCCCTGAACGAGGCTTCAATGACGATGAGTCCGGCGCGCAGATTGTCTTCGGCATTGCAAGGCGGGTTCTTCTCCAAATCCTGAGTACCTGTCGAGTAGTGTCCGGCTTCCCATGAATGTTGCACTCCTCGACTTCTGCGCCTAATAACGGCTATCTTCCACGTGTCGAGTGAATGCGAGAAGGCAGGGCATTTTTACATTTGCCACCCTAACCATGTGAGTAAATCATCTATTTAAAGAGTCGGGGATCCTTAGATCCAGATCACACCATCCTCCCACAGCGAGTATCCATCGGAGTGCGACCAGAAAAGTCCATCCCACCATGGCCGGCCATCGCAGCTCCTCCTCTCGCTCCCGTAGCACTAAGCCAGGCAATTGGGAGAAGTGTTCCGTCCCCCACAGCCAATTAGTAGAGTTACAGACCCAGGGGTTTCTCCCTCCTGCGTATATGGTCCCCGTCCGAGCCGGACTAGCCACTTACAATGGCGGGGAGCAAGCGGAGAGCTTTCCCAACCCATCCATGGGGGAGCGGGTATGCCTTGTCCCTTACTTATTAAGGGGACTCGGATTTCCAATCCATCCGTTCCTCTGCGGGCTCCTGGAGTTCTACGGCCCCCAGCTGCATAACTTTACTCCCGCCTCCATATTACACATTGCTGGCTACGTCGCCTTTTGCGAGCTGTTTCTGGGCTGCGAAGCTCATTTCGAGCTATGGAAGAGGCTATTCTGCCTCGTACCCCGTACACAGGAGGGGTCAATATATCAAGTGGGCGGAGCCGAAATATGGCGCATCGCCGGGACCGGATACCTATCCGGTACTCCGAAGTAGACATCCGAAGGCTGGCCTTCGGAGTGGTTTTATATGGAGGACGTCCCCCTTCCGGACCCTATTCGGATGGGCCTTCCTGAGTTTAATAACGCCCTTTTGAAGAAACGCCGCAGCTGGCGCCCTCGGAGCCCCCAGGAGGAAGATAACAGAGAGGTCCTTTACCTGATGGGCCGGATAAAAACGCTGGCCAAATCAGGACTGACAATAATCGAGGTTATGTCAATATGTATAATGCGGGGGGTGCAGCCACTTCAATATCGGGGACAACCCATGTGGCAATTCAATGGAGAAGACGATGCCACCCGCTGCGGCCGTAAAGGTCCGGACTCCGCCGCTGCTCTAGCGAAAATACTGTCTGATTTATATAAAGGAGAGGAAGAGGAGTTCATCCGCATTAAGCCACGGGATGGATTCTCCATGTACAACCCCCCAAACTGGGTGAGCTGCTACTTTTTACTCCAGACCTTCCCGCATTCTTCGTCATAAATATTTACCTTGCTATTTCATAGCAGGAGCTGTGAAAAGCTGTGAAGGAGGTCCACAGCCCGCCTCCACAGCCAGAGGACCCTGACCGGGCCCTCGACCCCGGACTCGAAGAAGATCCAGACATATTTGTGGAGCTTATCGACAGGACGTTCTATCAGTTAAGCTGCGATGGTGCCTTGGTGGCCATCATAGTCGATTATCCTGGACTGCTCCCTGCATCGCATGTAAGTAAAACCGGAGTCCCAACTTCCGAGAAGGATCCCTTTTTTGCACTTCACCCACCGCACACATATGGTGTCTTACAGGGAAGGGCCCTCGGGACGCCATGCCGAACCCGCGGTGACTCGCCAACAAGGGGCACCAAAGCCGGGTAGGCTTAAAAGGAAGGCGGTCAGGACTGAGACGCCGTCGCAGAGGTATGAAAAAGAACCCTGCTTCGTGGTTGTCGTCTTTAAAATATAATAACGTCCATGGTTCCTGGCAGGAAAAACGCTCGCCGGACCGTATCCGGAGAGCCTGCCGGCCACGCCTCCACCAGCAGGGCTCCAGAGCCGCACTTAGAGGCAGATGCTAACATGGGGACAACACCGAATGTTCCTCCTACAGAGGATGCGGATAGGCTGTCTGCTACAAATTCCGAAGTGGAGAGTGCCATGAATCACAGGCGTCCCCCGTCGGGCCGTACTCCGCGACCCTGGTTTCTCTGAAGAGGCGTTCGATGCCTTCAACTTAGGAGACACGTACATCCGAGCTGCTCAAAATGGTCTTGCCAGAGCCACGGACCAATATGTAAAGGATATACGGGTAAGAAAATCTGATAATTATGTATATCAATAGCCCCTGACTTGAAACAGTTGGCACAACTGATTTAAGGATCATTATTTGCGTAGGTTCTTACGGAGAAGAATACCCAGTTGTCTCAAGAGCTGGAGGAGTGCAAAGCCCAGCTACGGGCTGCAGTTGCCGCAATGAAGGAGTCCAAGAAGGACCCATCTGGTAACACTTGTTCCTATCAAAAAGAATGATATATACCAATTAGTATTCGGCATGCATGCAAATCTAACAATAGATTCTGCAGATGATCCCGGAGTGAATCCGGAGGTCGTGCGAGGGGATGAGCAACATGCTCAACGACAGCTAGATGCTGGCGAGCGCGTGCTTACGCGGGTTAGGCGGGAGAAAAACGATCTCCAAGATGCCAATACCCGACTGGGTGTTGAAATAAAAGATGTTCGGGCCCAGCTAGCTGACTCCGTAAAGGAGAATAAGGAGCTTCGACACGGCATTTTTAGTAAGTGCTTGAACGAACTTTTATAGAGTTCAGCAAAAAAAATGGCTAACAGAGTTATATCTATAGGTATGCTGATGGGTCATCCTGGAGAGGAGATGCCTGGGTCTGCGAGTGATCTTCTGCCAGAGCTCTCACAACTGCACGAACAAGTTCGGTAGGTGATGCAAGGCATTGCCCAGGCCATGTGGCCGTCCGCCTCCCTGCCATGAGGCATGGGGGAGCTCGTAGAGATCCTCAAAGGAGCGCGGCGGCGCTTCCGATTATGGAAGATATCTGCCTGCTGACAAGGTGCAAGGGAAGCCTGGGCCATGGTGAAGACTCGATATACCAAGGCTGGCCCGAACCACATGGCTGAGGTCGGACCTGTGGGTCTGATGGGAAAGAGATCCCCGTCAGTTTGGTGTATGACCAGGTAAAATTAGCCGCAAAGTATTCCCAACAGGATTGTAGGCTAGACAGCCTGTTGGATGGTATAGAAGAAGAATTTAGTCAGTCTAAGTGACTGTGTACTTCAAGTGACATATATTGTCCCTAGCCGGATTGTAAATCATTTGTCATGGCGGACCTTTTCGCTTCAACCTCCGGACTCGACAGTCCGGAGTGTATCCGAATACCCGCTCAGTTATGTAAAAACCGGGGTACGCATGGAAACCAGGCGTAGGGGTCATAAGTGCTTGAACAGACAAGTACCCAACTAGCTATGTTATATTACATGGATAGTAAGAAACATCTTCCAGGGAGAATAGTTCCGTTAAGGGTTCCTTTCCCTGGGTACGCATGCATTAATGTGCATGTCCGAACTGCGAAAAGAGACACAGGATATAAACATCTGGGGGCATGTATTGTAATAAGTAAAAGTCATCTTTTGTTCACCGGCCGAATATTCCCTTAAGAACACTAGCTCTCGGCTTCACCCAGTCTGAGGTACACATCCGGCTGACCCGGCAGTAACAATCGCAGAGGTGCTCCCCTTATGCCCTAGCCGAATTAACGGGAATGTAGGGCATAAACACATGAGCCAGGCAACCCAGCTTGGCCAAAACTTAAGTCATATCGATGCATATAATGGCGAAGAAAAGGTACATGTGGAAAAGTAACACATGTGCAGGGGCATAGAGCCCGGAACATAATTATATTAAGCTTCTGTATAAGAAGCCCCAGGTATAATGAGCACGCCTGGCGCGTCAAGATTGTGTAGTCAAGACACATTTTAACCTTTTAAGGCCGTGAAGAAAAAGGGAAGAAAGAAAGAAAGAAAGACAGATAGCGGATATATATAAAAAAGGGACGGAGGTAAGGAGACGAACACAGAGTCCGGCACTAGGCGTAGAACCTTCGGAGTCTGGCCGCATTCCATGGGTTTGGCTCGAGTCGATTGTCCGATGCATCCCGCAGACGGTACGCTCCACCTGTTAGAACTTTGTCAATAACGAAGGGACCTTCCCATTTGGGCTTGAGCTTGTCCTTTTTCTTCTCTGGTAGGCGTAGAACGAGTTCGCCAACGTTATAAGTTTTGGCCCGTACTTCTCTGCTTTGATACCGTCGAGCCTGTTGCTGATAGAACGCAGAGCGGGCTTTTGCCACGTCACGCTCCTCCTCCAGGGCGTCTAAACTGTCCTGCCGATCAAGCTCGGCTTCTTTCTCTTCGTACATGTGCACTCGAGGTGAGTCATGAATGATGTCGCAGGGCAGTACCGCCTCTGCCCCGTACACCATAAAAATGGTGTGTATCCGGTAGTGCGATTCGGTGTGGTCCGCGGCCCCCATAGTACGGAGTCGGGCTCCTTAACCCAGTGCGTATCTGATTCCTTCAAGGATCGCACTAATCTGGGTTTAATGCCGCTCATAATAAGACCATTTGCTCGCTCGACTTGACCGTTTGTTTGGGGGTGATAGACGGAGGCATAATCAAGCTTAATGCCCATGTTGCCGCACCAAGTTTTTACCTCGTCGGCTGTAAAGTTCGAGCCGTTATCGGTGATGATGCTGTGGGGGACACCGTAACGGTGTACAACCCCGGATATGAAGTCTATCACTGGTCCGGACTCGGCCGTTTTAACTGGTTTGGCTTCTATCCATTTGGTGAATTTATCCACCATGACCAATAGGTACTTTTTCTTATGGCTTCCTCCTTTAAGGGGTCCGACCATATCAAGCCCCAGACCGCAAAGGGCCAAGTAATGGGGATTGTTTGGAGAGCGGTAGGTGGCATATGGCTTTGGTTTGTAAAAAGCTGGCAACCGACGCAATGTTGGACAAGGTCCTGTGCGTCTGCTCGGGCCGTCGGCCAGTAGAAACCTGTATGGAAGGCCTTGCTTACAAGGGCCCGAGCTACGGCATGGTGGCCGCCGAGTCCAGCATGAATTTCTGCCAAAAGTTGCCGCCCTTCCTCTTCGGAGATGCACCTTTGAAGTACTCCGGTAGCGCTTTTTTTATAAAGCTCTCCCTCGTGGACCTTGTAGGCTTTAGACCGCCGCACAATGCAACGTGCCTTGTTTGGGTCCTCGGGGAGTTCTTGCCTAGTTAGGTAAGCTAAGAAGGGTTCTGTCCACGGGGCGATGCAGCCATAATCACGTGGGCCGAAGGTGTTATTTCGGTGGCAGAGCCTCCGATTACGTCAGAGTGTTCGGGATCTGGCGTTGTGGCCGGATCCGGACTGTTGTTGCCGGTCTCCCCTTCCCACACCACGGATGGCTTAAACGGCCTTTCCAAGAAGATATTAGGTGGGACAGGGTCGCGCTTAGCGCCGATGCGGGCGAGGATATCTGCCGCTTGATTGTTTTCTCGGACCACATGGTGGAATTTGAGCCCCTCGAACCGAGCTGACATTTTGAGGACGGCGTTGCGGTAAGCCGCCATTTTTGGGTCCTTGGCGTCAAAGTCTCCATTTATTTGAGATATTGCGAGGTTCGAATCCCCACGCACCTCTAGGCGTTTAATGCCCATGGAGACTGCCATCCGGAGACCATGCAACAGGGCCTCATATTCTGCTGCATTGTTGGAGTCTGTGTATAATATTTGGAGTACATATTGGACTGTATCTCCGGTGGGGGATGTCAGGACGACGCCTGCCCCTAGACCAGCCAGCATCTTAGAGCCGTCGAAGTGCATGATCCAATTGGAGTACGCGTCGTACTCTTTAGGGAGTTCGGCTTCCGTCCATTCGGCGACGAAATCAGCCAGTACTTGCGACTTAATGGCCCGCCGTGGTTTGTATGTTATGTCGAACGGGAGGAGCCCAGTAGCCCATTTAGCAATCCGGCCCGTGGCATCGCGGTTATTTATTATGTCATTGAGTGGTACTTCAGAGGCCACCGTAATTGAACACTCTTGAAAGTAGTGTCGTAGTTTTTGGGATGCCATGAAGACCGCGTATGCTATCTTTTGATAATGTGGGTACCGTGATTTGCATGGAGTGAGGACAGTGGATACGTAGTATACCGGCTTTTGAAGCGGGAACTTATGTTCGTCCGTCTCTCGTTCGACGACGAGGACTACGCTTACAACCTGGTGTGTTGCCGCTATATATAATAGCATTGGTTCGCCGATATTTGGCGCGGCCAAGATTGGGTTGCTGGACAAGAGAGCTTTTATTTCTTCCAATCCGGTCGTGGCCGCATCCGTCCACTCGAAGTGTTCGATGCGCCGAAGAAGGCGATAGAGGGGTAATGCCTTTTCTCCCAATCGAGAGATAAAGCGGCTTAAGGCAGCCACGCATCCGGTTAATTTCTGGATTTCCTTGAGGTCTGTTGGGATAGCCAACTGTGACAGCGCTCGGATTTCAGCCGGATTTGCTTCAATTCCTCTATTGGAAACGATGAAGCCCAAGACCTTTCCGGCGGGCACGCCGAAAACGCATTTTTCCGGATTGAGCTTGATGTCATATGTTCGGAGTTTGTCGAACGTGAGCCTCAAGTCGTCTATTAAGGATTCGACGTGTCTGGTTTTAATGACCACATCGTCTACGTATGCCTCCACTGTTTTGCCAATTTGTGTTTCCAGGCATGTCTGAATCATGCGTTGATAGGTTGCACCGGCGTTTTTTAGCCCGAAAGGCATGGTGTTATAACAGAAGGGGCCGTATGGAGTGATGAATGTCGTTGCGGCTTGATCGGACTCAGCCATCTTAAATTGATGGTATCCGGAGTATGCGTCGAGGAAACACAATGAGTCGTGTCCTGCGGTAGCGTCGATATTTTGATCGATGCGGGGGAGGGGGAAGGGATCCTTGCGGAAAGCCTTGTTAAGGTCCTTGAAATCAACACATAGGCGCCATGATTTGTCCTTCTTTGGTACCATCACCAGGTTTGCTAGCCAGTCCGGATGTTTTATTTCTCTAATGAATCCGGCCTCGAGTAACTTGGCTAGCTCTTCTCCCATGGCTTGTCGCTTAGGCTCAGAGAAACGCCGAAGAGTCTGCTTGACCGGCTTGAACCCCTTTAGAATGTTAAGGCTATGCTTGGCCAGCCTGCGTGGGATTTCTGGCATGTCTGAAGGATGCCAGGCGAAGATGTCCCAATTCTCGCGCAAGAACTCCCGCAGTGCGGCGTCCGTTGTGGGGTTCAGCTGTGCCCCGATGGAAGCTGTTTTTGTAGGTTCCGTTGGGTGGACCTGGAATTTGACTATTTCGTCCGCTGGTTTAAAAGAGGTGGACTTGGGTCTTTTGTCGAGTATCACGTCATCCCTGTCCACTGTGGAGCGCAGCGCAATTAGTTCTTCGACCGCAAGGGCTTCGGATAATGCCTCGAGGGCCAGTGCGGCGGTTTTATTTTCGGCACGGAGTGCTATGTCCGGATCACTAGCTAGAGTGATGATTCCATTGGGCCCGGGCATCTTGAGCTTCATGTACCCATAATGGGGTATAGCTTGGAAGATCGTGAATGCCTCCCGCCCTAAAAGGGCGTGGTATCCGCTACTAAATGGGGCCACTTGGAATGTGATTTCTTCGGACCTGTAATTCTCCGGCGTGCCGAATACCACATCAAGTGTGATTTTTCCCGCGCATCGTGCCTCTCGACTAGGGATGATTCCTCTGAAGGTCGTGCTGCTTTGCTCAATGCGGCTCTTGTCTATTTCCATTTTTCTAAGAGTCTCCTCATAGATGAGGTCTAATCCGCTGCCACCGTCCATGAGCACTTTAGTAAGCCGGAAGCCATCCACAATTGGACTAAGGACCAAAGCGGCTGGTGCTCGGACTGTTCGGAATTGAGGTTCGTCACTGCATTGAAGGTTATAGCCGTATCGTTCCATGGATTTATTGTTGCAACATGGCAGACTTCGGCGAGGCTGCGGAGTGCTCGCTTGCGCCTATTATTTGAGGCGAAGGTCTCGAAGACTGCCAGTACTGTATTGTTGTTTTCCACGGGATGGTGCTCTGTGGTATTTTTGATGAGGAGATCCTCGCCGCTTTTGGCCACCTGCTGGAGTATCCAACATGCTCTAAGGCTATGTGTTGGCATGGTATCCGATGTACTGTGGATTTTGCATGGTCCATTGAGCCATCCCTCCAATACGGTTCCTTGCCCTGTCGTGGGCTTTGGTTTCTTTGTAATTGGATCGGGTGACTTACGAGAGTACACCCTTTTAGTTTGGACGACGGGTTTAGTGAGAGCCGGAGGATCCCAGAATTTTGTTTGGGTTTTCCAGGTGCTTTCCATCGCACAGTACTTCTGTACTATGGCCGCCAAGTCAGCGAAGTGTACTATGTCACGGCGACTTATGGCGTTGAGGATTCCCTTGTCCGTGCAATTTTTGCAAAAGAATGAAATTGCGTCTTCCTCACGACAGTCCTTGACCTTGCTCATTACAAGGAGGAATCTGGCCCAATAGTGATGTACTGTCTCTTGGGGCTCTTGTCTAATGTGGGAAAGATCACTTATGTGAGGGTCGGTGGGTAGATTTAGGTCCAAACCCTGACCCGATCTAAGACCCAGGGGCAGAGTTTCCGAGCTTGATAGTTCGGGCTTTGGGATGATGCCCAATAGTTCTGGCCCACTGTCCGATTCTAGGTTCGAAGCTTGGGTCATGTCGTCCCGTAGACGGGTATCCGGCTTGGAGAGCTCGGGAATCCGGACATAGTTTGTCCTCAAAATAGAGGAAGAATCGCTGCATTGCTCCTCCACCACCGCTATCTGATGGGTGACCGGTGGAGAGCTAATCTCCCTTTGGTCGGGTTTAAGCCCGATCCGATCATAGTCCGTAGCGACTCCCAAGGCGGCGATGCGATCCAAGAGCTCGTTCAAAGAAGAGAGCTCCATTGGATCCATCTGCTCGGCGAATCCCGAGCCGACGTGGAGGCTGTTTTTGATGACCCAAGAAGTCATCGTCGGCGTGACGGCCGAACGGGCGGTCATGACGAAGCCGCCTAGTCGGAGAGTTTGGCCTACAGCCAGGGCTCCCCCAGAGGTAATGTTGTCCTTGACAACAAGACGAGACATCAAGCCTTATCATGACGGAACAGTGGAACTCTCAATGAAAGCACCAATGTCGGTGTCAAAACCGGCGGATCTCGGGTAGGGGGTCCCGAACTGTGCGTCTAAGGCGGATGGTAACAGGAGGCGGGAGACACAATGTTTACCCAGTTCGGGCCCTCTCGATGGAGGTAATACCCTACTTCCTGCTTGATTGATCTTGATGATATGAGTATTACAAGAGTTGATCTACCACGAGATCGTAGAGGCTAAACCCTAGAAGCTAGCCTATGGTTATGATTGTTGTTGTCCTACGGACTAAACCCTCCGGTTTATATAGACACCGGAGGGGGCTAGGGTTACACAGAGTCAGTTACAAGGGAGGAGATCTACATATCCGAATTGCCAAGCTTGCCTTCCACGCAAAGGAGAGTCCCACCCAGACACGGGACGAAGTCTTCAATCTTGTATCCTCATAGTCCAGCAGTCCGGCCAAAGTATATAGTCCGGCTGTCCGAGGACCCCCTAATCCAGGACTCCCTATGTGGTCTTCGCCTGCCAAAGGCTCTGGTGGTGACACCGTCTTGGGCTCCACGGTGACCTCCGTCCTGCCGTCCTGCTGGTCTTGGTCTCGTTGCACCGATATGGAAACCTTTGTCTGATGCCTCGGGACTCCTTGCCTGCGCTTGCCTCTTTAGCACCAAAGAGAAAATGAGGACACTGCGCGCTAGCGCCCGCCTGGCCCCGGTCGTCATGGCTTGCGTCACAGGAACCTCGCGAGGTGCCCCTTGCCTTGATCTCTCCGCCCCTCACGAGCCAGCCTGGTGAGGCCGCCCCCGAGGAGGTCTTGCATCATCCGCCTCGCGAGGTTCGGCCCCTCGCGAGGGTCTTGAGTGTTCCTGGTGAAGATGGGCCATACAGGGCCGCTGGTGAAGCCACGCCGTGGGCTGCAGACAGGCAAGTCTGGGGACCCCGTTCCCAGGACGTCGACAGAATCCACTGGCAAGTGCATCAACCACGACATGACGTTGGGTTTGAGTGCCAATGGGAAGTAATTGGCAAGCACCTTGTCATCGTGAGCTCCAGCGGCTTGCATCGCGATGGTGTAGATGCTGAGGAACTCCGACGGTCGGTCTTGCCGTTGTACTTCTCGCCAACATCGGGCTTGAACGTGTGGTGGGAGGGCCACTGGAATTGCCGCGGCTCTCGGGTAAAGGCTGGGTAACCCACCTTGTAAGGCAGGTCACCGGGCCCCCCCCGGCGCCGGGTGGTCCATAGTAGGCCCCGCATGCCAATCTGACTGATGGCGCGTCTCCCGTCATCGTTCGATGGTAGTTCGAGCGTCTTCCTGGGCCCGTTCCCGAAGGACTTGACGTTGGTCGAGGCGGGTTCGCGGGTCGGACGACGCTGTGGAAATGTTATCACCGACGTCGGGTCGACGGGCCAGTAGCTGCTGTCGCAGCCGCGAGGGGGGGAGAGTGCACCGTGGTCGCAGCATCTCTGGTCCCCCCACCGCCGGCATGCACCGGCTCGTCCGGACGCTGGTGCGAGGGTCCCGTTGGGAGCGGCTCGTCTTTGTTGGCGAAGCTGACAAGGCTCCGAATGGTGGCTCTCCACTCGTCGAGCTTCTCCGCAGCAGCAGGGAAGTCGAGGAGCAGCTGCACGCGCGCCAGCACTTCTGCTGGCGTAGGCAGCGGCGAGATCTGCGTAGACTGCGACGCGCTCCGACTTCTAATCGGGTTAGAAGGGGCTCTATGGCGGTCCCGTGGTCGCACGCTGCGTTCATCGGCGTCTAAGCGCGCACGCCGGTCTGGTTCGTCCAGCGAGTGGCGCACAGGGCTCTTTCCGCGGCGGTGCCCGGGGGCTCCGGCATCGCGGTGTTGCTCATCGCACGCGGCCTAGGAAGGGTGCAGCACGGACGCCAGCTGGGGTGTCGTAGAGGCTGCTGCGCCGCCCGTGGGTAGCACGGCCCCGCCCCCGGACCCAGCGGCGCGTGGCTCGTCGTCTCGGATTCGGACGACGCCGCTCGCCTGGCTCTGATCGCCAGAATGCCGTGGATGCTCGCGGGCCACGTTTCCGGCCCCATCCGTGGCCACCCGGCCGCCTGGTCGTGCTGGCGCGGACGGGCCGGCCCTGGATGAGCCGATCGCTGTGATCCCCTTTTTCTTGGGGGCCATGGTGATGATGAAGTCGGTGTGCTAACCTCCAAACCGGATTTTCACAGCTTGCGCCCCCTACCTGGCGCACCAAAGATGTCGAGGAAAATGACACCTACGGGATCACGAGGAATCCCTTTTGCTACGGTTGGCGGGCGCGGGGCTGTGGAAAGAGCGGGATTGAGAGATCAACGCGGGGGGATTATCCAGGTTCGGGACGCAAGTGATGCGTAATACCCTACTCCTGCTGGTTTATGTTTATCTGGTGTTCTTGGACTAGCTACAAGGCGTGCAGGGTCCAAAAAGTCTGAATCCTTCCTCAGTACGCCGCGGGCCTCCTTTTATAGTCAAAAGGGGCTGCCACATTGGCACACAGGAGGTGGAAAGTTGTACAGTAGTTGAGTCTATCTCCTGGCACCGTAGGACAAACGCATTTAATGCGCTGCCGACATGCCCTTCTTGCTTTATCGGGGCTGGCAAGGAAGCTCGTCCCAGCTATCGCCGCCTTGCCTGTCTTCAACGCACGTCCGAGCTGACGAGGCGTGTAGTGCCACGCTGGCTGGCTGGCTGGCTGCTGAGTTGGCGCGGTGGCAGAGTCTTCATGAAGATCTGCATGCCACCACGCAGGTGCTTACTGAGTTGGCCGAGAGGCCGCACGTCGCCACGCAGGTGCTCGCCTAGTTGGTGGGCTGGCAGCTGCATGGGAACGGCGGTGGAGTCTTGGCTGGTGTGGGCCTGGCTGCGGCCCCGCGGATGTCTTCGGCAAGGGTCTTGCCGGGCCCCCGGCAAGGGTCTTGCCGCGGCGTCGTGGGCGTCCCTGGCAAGGGTCTTGTCGAGGGGTCTCGTGGGTATCCTCGGCAAGGATCTCGCCGAGGATCTCCGTCTTTTGATTCTCATCTAGTCTTGCATGTTCTTGGTCTTCACAAAGATCTGCATGCCACCACAGAGGCGCCTCCCGAGCTTTGGTTCCAATGTGGTTGAGGGCGTCGGAACTCTCAGGCTCAAGGGTGGCAGCCCTGCTGGCGTTGGGCAAGTTGCCCCGGCAAGGTTCTTGTCGGTGCTGTGTGATACGTCTCCAATGTATCTATAATTTTTGATTGTTCCATGCTATTATATTATCCATCTAGGATGTTTTATATGCTATTTTATATGATTTTTGGGACAAACCTATTAACCTAGAGCCCAGTGCCAGTTTCTGTTTTTTCCTTGTTTTTGAGTATCACAGAAAAGGAAAACCAAACGAAGTCCAATTGACCTGAAACTTCACGGAACTTATTTTTGGACCAGAAGAAGGCCATGGAGTAAAAGAGTTGGGCCAGAAGAGTCCCGGGCTGCCCACGAGGGTGGGGGCGCGCCCACCCCCCTGGGCGCGCCTCCCTACCTCGTGGACAGCCCGGAGACCCCCCTGACTTTTTCTCGACGCCAAAACCTCTTATATATAGAAACCCCAGAACATAACCTAGATCTGGAGTTCCGCCGCCGCAAGCCTCTGTAGCCACCGAAAACCAATCTAGACCCCTTCTGGCACCCTGCCGGAGGGGGAATCCCTCTTCGGTGGCCATCTTCATCATCCCGGCGCTCTCCATGACGAGGAGGGAGTAGTTCACCCTTGGGGCTGAGGGTATGTACCAGTAGCTATGTGTTTGATCTCTCTCTCTCTCGTGTTCTTGATTCGGCACGATAATGATGTATCGCGAGCTTTGCTATTATAGTTGGATCTTATGATGTTTCTCCCCCTCTATTCTCTTGTGATGGATTGAGTTTTCCCTTTGAAGTTATCTTATCGGATTGAGTCTTTAAGGATTTGAGAACACTTGATGTATGTCTTGCGTGGGATACCCGTGGTGACAATGGGGTATTCTATTGATTCACTTGATGTATGTTTTGGTGATCAACTTGCGGGTTCAGTGACCTTGTGAACTTATGCATAGGGGTTGGCACACGTCTTCGTCTTGACTCTACGGTAGAAACTTTGGGGCACTCTTTGAAGTTCTTTGTGTTGGTTGAATAGATGAATCTGAGATTGTGTGATGCATATCGTATAATCATACCCACGGATACTTGAGGTGACATTGGAGTATCTAGGTGACATTAGGGTTTTGGTTGATTTGTGTCTTAAGGTGTTATTCTAGTACGAACTCTAGGATAGATCAAACGGAAAGAATAGCTTCATGTTATTTTACTACGGACTCTTGAATAGATCGATCAGAAAGGATAACTTTGAGGTGCTTTCATACCCTACCATAATCTCTTCGTTTGTTCTCCGCTATTAGTGACTTTGGAGTGACTCTTTGTTGCATGTTGAGGGATAGTTATATGACCCAATTATGTTACTATTGTTGAGAGAACTTGCACTAGTGAAAGTATGAACCCTAGGCCTTGTTTCCTAGCATTGCAATACCGTTTACGCTCACTTTTATCACTTGCTACCTTGCTGTTTTTATATTTTCAGATTACAAAAACCTATATCTACCATCCATATTGCACTTGTATCACCATCTCTTCGCCGAACTAGTGCACCTATACAATTTACCATTGTATTGGGTGTGTTGGGGACACAAGAGACTCTTTGTTATTTGGTTGCAGGGTTGTTTGAGAGAGACCATCTTCAACCTACGCCTCCCACGGATTGATAAACCTTAGGTCATCCACTTGAGGGAAATTTGCTACTGTCCTACAAACCTCTGCACTTGGAGGCCCAACAACGTCTACAAGAAGAAGGTTGTGTAGTAGACATCAAGCTCTTTTCTGGCGCCGTTGCCGGGGAGGTGAGTGCTTGAAGGTATAACTTTAGATCTTGCAATTGAATCTTTTAGTTTCTTGTTTTATCACTAGTTTAGTCTATAAAAGAAAACTACAAAAAAATGGAATTGAGGGTGCCTCATATGCTTCATCTTTTTAATGTCTTTCATGAAAATAAGGATTTCGATAATTGTGCTAAATTGCTAGAGGAAGAATGCATTAGAATGTTTGGCACTAAATCTTTGAATGATGAGCATGATTGCAATGTTGTTAGTATGAACTCTTTGAATGTCCATAGTACTAATGATGATTGCACTAGTCATGATGAAAATGTCTCTTATAAGCATGTCAATTTTTGTGGAGTGCATAGAGTTTTCAAGTACACACCAAATAGGGAAGATAGATTTCGCAAGAGGCATAAGTATTTAGAAACTAAATGCTTGCAAGAGAGTCTAGATGCTTGTGCTGAAAATTTAAAATTTCTTTGCCATCCTTGTGAACTTTGCAATGAACGTGATCCTTTAAATCCCCAATTCAAGTTGTTTCATGATCGTATCGTGTCCAAAAATTGTGATGACTTGATTTCCCTTGCACATCATAATGAACTTAGTTTGCTTTTGGGTTATGAAGAAATGAAACATATAACTAAGGGTATGCCAGAATTTGTCCTTGATAAAGTTCTTGATTTTGATCTAGAAGAAATTTTTATGTATTGTGCGGTGAATTGCATTGAAAATCCTTATATTGCCAATTACATAAAGAAAAGAAAACAAATAGAAGATGAAGAGAATACTAATGAAAGGGAAGAGATTTCCCAATATCCTCCTATTCTTTCTTATGATGAATCAGGTGACGAGGAGGAGCTTTCTATTCAACCAATCTCATTAATAAGGAGCTCCAAAAAGAGGATTAAACCCACACATGATGTGAAGAAGAAAAAGAAAATACGGAGAAGCAAAGGTAGAAAGGTATCCCTCCCAAATGATGTTGCTCCTATTACTCATTGTGACGATGATAATTGTTATACTATTGGTGCTATCCACACTATTAATGATGAGAGTGATTATGCTTATGATATGAAAAGGCCCAAGCTTGGGGATGCTATGTTTGATGAGAATGACATGTTTGAGAATTTATTTTCTGCAATTAATGTTTGTCCCAAGCTTGTGGATGCCATTTTTAATGAAGAGGATATTTTTAGTCCCCCAAGTTTTGATATGCAAATTTATTATGATGATAACATGCCTCCTACTTATGATGATTATATTGATGAAAGTGGGTTTGGAAGAGTGTCAACTTTAGGAACTAATGATCCCACTATTTTGGAGGGTGTTGAATCTTATTGTGATAATTATAAAAGTGGATTTGGAGAGGTCATGACTTTATTTAGTAATGATTCCACTATCTTGGAAGAAGTTTCAATCGATTATGATGAGAACAAAGTTGCTACTTATGATAATTATTGTGATGATACTTATGCTATAAAAAGTAGTGATGATTATATTTATAAAACATGTCATGATTATGATTACCCTTTTTCTGAACTTTATTCTTTCAATGTGGAAACAATTTATAGTATTCGAGTTTCTTATGATACTCTCACTATTCCGAATGAGAAGAAAATTGCTTATGTGGAGAGTAATAAAAATTCTATACTTGTAGATCATGAAAAGAATGCTTTATGTGATGGTTTTATTGTTGAATTCATTCATGATGCTACTGAAAATTATTATGAGGGAGGAATATATGCTCGTAGGAATTGCAATAATATCAAGTTTCCTCTCTATGTGCTTAAAGTTTTAAAGTTATGCTTGTTTTGCCTTCCTATGCTAGTTGATTATTGTTCCCATAAATTGTTTGCTCACAAAATCCCTATGCATAGGAAGTGGGTTAGACTTAAATGTTCTAGTCATATTCTTCATGATGTTCTCTTTATATTTCAATTCTTATCTTTTTTGTGAGCATCATTGAAATCATCATGCCTAGCTAGGGGCGTTAAACGTTAGCGCTTGTTGGGAGGCAACCCAATTTTTATTTTTGTTCTTTGATTTTTGCTCCTGTTTAGTAATAAATCATCTATATAGCCTATGGTTAGATGTGTTTTTATGTTTTAATTAGTGTTTGTGCCAAGTAGAACCTTTGGGAAGACTTGGGTGAAGTCTTTATGATCATGCTGTAAAAAACAGAAACTTTAGCGCTCACGAGATGTGCTGACATTTTTTACTGGAGAGTTCTTTTAGGTTGATTCTTTTTGAAGATGGTTAATAGATAAATTCTTCACGTCCAAAAATTTATTTCAGAATTTTTGGAGTTCCAGAAGTATACGTTTGATACAGATTACTACAGACTGTTCTGTTTTTGACAAATTCTGTTTTCCATGTGTTGTTTGCTTATTTTGACGAATCTATGAGTAGTATCGGAGGGTATGAACCATAGAGAAGTTGGAATACAGTAGATATTACACCAATATGAATTTAGAATGAGTTCACAACAGTACCAAAAGTGGTGATTTATTTTCTTATACTAACGGAGCTTACGAGTTTTCTGTTAAGTTTTGTGTTGTGAAGTTTTCAAGTTTTGGGTAAAGATTCGATGGACTATGGAATAAGGAGTGGCAAGAGCCTAAGATTGGGGATGCCCAAGGCACCCCAAGGTAATTCAAGTACAACCAAGAGCCTAAGCTTGGGGATGCCCCGGATGGCATCCCCTCTTTCGTCTTCGTTCATCGGTAACTTTACTTGGAGCTATATTTATATTCACCACGTGATATGTGTTTTGATTGGAGCGTCATTTTGTTTTATTTTGTTTTGCTTGCTGTTTGAATAAAATACCAAGATCTGAAATTCTTAAATGTTAGAGAGTCTTCACATAGTTGCATAATTATTCGACTACTCATTAATCTTCACTTATATCTTTTGGAGTAGTTTGTCATTCGCTCTAGTGCTTCACTTATAACCTTTTAGAGCACGACGGTGGGTTTATTTTGTAGAAATAGATGAACTCTCATGCTTCACTTATATTATTTTGAGAGTCCTAAACAACATGGTAATTTTCTTTGGTTATTAAACTAGTCCTAATATGATAGGCATTCAAGATGGGTATAATAAAAACTTTCATATAGAGTGCATTGAATACTATGAGAAGTTCGATACTTGATGATTGTTTTGAGATATGGAGATAGTGATATTAAAGTTGTGCTAGTTGAGTAGTTGTCATTTGAGAAATACTTGTGTTGAAGGTTGCAAGTCCCGTAGCATGCACGTATGGTAAACGTTGTGTAACAAATTTGAAACATGAGGTGTTCTTTGATTGTCATCCTTATGAGTGGCGGTCGGGGACGAGCGATGGTCTTTTCCTACCAATCTATCCCCCTAGGAGCATGCGTGTAGTGCTTGTTTTTGATGACTTGTAGATTTTTGCAATAAGTATGTGAGTTCTTTATGACTAATGTTGAGTCCATGGATTATACGCACTCTCAACCTTCCATCATTGCTAGCCTCTTCGGTACTGTGCATTGCCCTTTCTCACCTTGAGAGTTGGTGCAAACTTCGCCGGTGCATCCAAATCCCGTGATACGATACGCTCTATCACACATAAACCTCCTTATATCTTCCTCAAAACAGCCACCATACCTACCTATTATGGCATTTCCATAGCCATTCCGAGATATATTGCCATGCAACTTTCCACCGTTCCGTTTATTATGACACGCAACATCATTGTCATATTGCCTTGCATGATCATGTAGTTGACATCGTATTTGTGGCAAAGCCACCGTTCATAATTCTTTCATACATGTCACTCATGAGTCATTGCCCATCCTAGTACACCCCCGGAGGCATTCATATAGAGTCATACTTTGTTCTAGTATCGAGTTGTAATCTTTGAGTTGTAAATAAATAGAAGTGTGATGATCATCATTAATAGAGCATTGTCCCGGAAAAAAAAAAGGTCAAAAAAAAGAAAAAAAAGAAAGGCCAAATAAAAAAAGAGGAAAAAAAAGAAAGGCCAATTAAAAAAAAGAAAAGGCCAAAAAAAGAGAAATAAAAGGGACAATGTTACTATCCTTTTTCCACACTTGTGCTTCAAAGTAGCACCATGATCTTCATGATAGAGTCTCTTATATTGTCACTTTCATATACTAGTGGGAATTTTTCATTATAGAACTTGGCTTGTATATTCCAACGATGGGCTTCCTCAAATGCCCTAGGTCTTCGTGAGCAAGCAAGTTGGATGCACACCCACTTAGTTTCTTTTGTTGAGCTTTCATACATTTATAGCTCTAGTGCATCCGTTGCATGGCAATCCCTACTCCTCGCATTGACATCAATTGATGGGCATCTCCCTAGCCCGTTGATTAGCCGCATCAATGTGAGACTTTCTCCCTTTTTGTCTTCTCCACACAACCCCCATCATCATATTCTATTCCACCCATAGTGTTATGTCCATGGCTCACGCTCATGTATTGCGTGAAAGTTGAAAAAAGTTTGAGATTACTAAAGTATGAAACAATTGCTTGGCTTGTCATCGGGGCTGTGCATGATGAGAGCATTTTTGTGTGACGAAAATGAAGCATAGCCAAACTATATGAAGGGATAAGCTTTCTCTGGCCATGTTATTTTGAGAAGACATAATTGCTTGGTTAGTATGCTTGAAGTATTATTATTTTTATGTCAATATTAAACTTTTTTCTTGAATCTTATGGATCTGAATATTCTTGCCACAATAAAGAAAATTACATTGATAAATATGTTAGGTAGCACTCCACATCAAAAATTCTGTTTTTATCATTTACCTACTCGAGGACGGGCAGGAATTAAGCTCGGGGATGCTTGATACATCTCCAACGTATCTATAATTTTTTATTGTTCCATGCTATTATATTATCCATCTAGGATGTTTTATATGCTATTTTATTTGATTTTTGGGACTAACCAATTAACCTAGAGCCCAGTGCCAGTTTCTGTTTTTTCCTTATTTTTGAGTATCGCAAAAAAGGAAAACCAAACGGAGTCCAATTGACCTGAAACTTCACGGAACTTATTTTTTGACCAGAAGAAGGCCATGGAGTAAAAGAGTTGGGCCAGAAGAGTCCCGGGCTGCCCACGAGGGTGGGGGGCGCGCCCACCCCCCTAGGCGCGCCTCCCTACCTCGTGGACAGCCCGGAGACCCCCCTGACTTGTTCTCGATGCCAAAACCTCTTATATATACAGAAACCCCCAGAACATAACCTAGATCGGGAGTTCCACCGCCGCAAGCCTCTGTAGCCACCGAAAACCAATCTAGACCCGTTCCGGCACCCTGCCGGAGGGGGAATCCCTCTTCGGTGGCCATCTTCATCATCCTGACGCTCTCCATGACGAGGAGAGAGTAGTTCACCCTCGAGGCTGAGGGTATGTACCAGTAGCTATGTGTTTGATCTCTCTCTCTCTCTCTCCCGTGTTCTTGATTCGTCACGATCTTGATGTATCACGAGCTTTGCTATTATAGTTGGATCTTATGATGTTTCTTCCCCTCTATTCTCTTGTGATGGATTGAGTTTTCCCTTTGAAGTTATCTTATCGGATTGAGTCTTTAAGGATTTGAGAACACTTGATGTATGTCTTGCGTGGGATACCCGTGGTGACAATGGGGTATTCTATTGATTAACTTGATGTATGTTTTGGTGATCAACTTGCGGGTTCAGTGACCTTGTGAACTTATGCATAGGGGTTGGCACACGTCTTCGTCTTGACTCTACGGTAGAAACTTTGGGGCACTCTTTGAAGTTCTTTGTGTTGGTTGAATAGATGAATATGAGATTGTGTGATGCATATCGTATAATCATACCCACGGATACTTGCAATTGAATACCCCTCACACAATGCGAGATGCCGTGATTCCACTATTGGTGCCCTTGGAGGCGGCGACCGAACCTTTTACAAACAAGGTTGGGGAAATCTCCACAACTTAATTGGAGGCTCCCAACGACACCACGAAGCTTCACCACAATGGACTATGGCTCCGCGGCGACCTCAACCGTCTAGGGTGCTCAAACACCCAAGAGTAACAAGATCCGCAAGGGATTAGTGGGGGGAATCAAATTTCTCTTGGTGGAAGTGTAGATCGGGGCCTTCTCAACCAATCTCGAGCAAATCAACAAGTTTGATTGGCTAGGGAGAGAGATCGGGCGAAAATGGAGCTTGGAGCAACAATGGAGCTTAGGGTTGGAAGAGGTAGTCAACTAGAGGAAGAAGACACCCCTTATATAGTGGAGAACCAGATCCAACCATTATTCACTAAACCAGCCCGCGACCTGCGGTACTACCGCCCCTGACAAGCTGTACTACCGCAAGGCCACACGGTACTACCGCGAGTGACCGCGGTACTACCACTGCTACGGCAGGAACTAGGTCAGGCCTGAAGCACAGAGGCTGAGGGCGGTACTGCCGCAGGTGCGGTACTACCGCTCGCCCTTGCGGTAATACCGCAAGGCAAGAACGGCCTAGCCTGGGAAGGGCGTGGATGAATAAAAATACATCCGTGCCTACTTCCGCTGAAAATCAATCGATGCAAAAATCCGACATGGTACTACCGCACATGGCATGCGGTACTACCGCGCAGGGAGCGGATGTAAAAAATTACATCCGCCCCTACTTCCGCTCATGTAACTATGCCAGACCAGGACTCACGGTACTACCGCGCGCATGGGGCGGTACTACCGCGTAGGGCGCGGACGTAAAAAATTACGTCCGCCCCTACAGCCGCACAAGCAGCTGAGTCTGGTCTGAGGCCACGGTAGTACGGCTCCGTAGGCCGCGGGCGCCTATGGTACTACCGCAAAGGCTTGCGGTACTACCGCAGGGGCCTGCGGTACTACCGCTCCGTAGAGCAGTACTACCGCATGCCCCAGAACATCAACACTTAGGAATCCTTCTTTTTGCATAGAAATGAGGTAAATGGAGAATGCTCCAAAGTGCAGGGGGAAAGGTGGTGTAGAGGAAGAAAACATGTACGTGATGATTCCACCCGAACCTTTCTGAAGCGGACCCCCTCTTAATAGTACGTCTTTCCTACGACTCAAATCCACTGAAAAGAAACGTAGAAAAACACCGTCTTCAATAGTCTTCGAGGGGCACCAAATCGTCTTGTGCCTAGCGATGAAACGTCTGAGAAACTCAAGGCACACGATTAGTCCGCAAAAGCATTCTCATCAATCACCAAAACACCTTAGGGATAAATATGCCCTTACAACTACCAACTAATGCCATTGGAGTATGACCCTTTTGGCATGTTTGTGCAATAAGGTGTGATTTCTCGTTTGAGTGGACCCTTTCTTGCTTGTCTTGCCTAGAGATTCTCTTATTCCCTATGCGAGGCGTTTGGTCGTTGCCTAGCGCCTAAGTGTGCCTAAGAGCCTCTTGGGCACTGCTTTTTCCAACATTCTATCACACAGAGCATTCTTTTCATGATCCATAAGCATAAAAAAAATTATTACTCTCCGCATAAGCAAATTTCTTCTCATTAATAATAGTGGGATCAAAGTAAAAAACTATCATGTGATACTTGATTGACATAACCCAATTGAACATTAAATCATGATGACAAGTTTCATGGTTATCATTACACTTTATGGCATACATGTCATCACAATAAACATCATAGATAGCAACTTTTTTCCCACAATAATCAGTTGGCACATCTTCCAAAATAGTGGATTCATCACTAAATAAAGTCATAACCTCTCCAAATCCACTTTTATCATTATAATAAGATTCAACACCCTCCAAAAAAGTGGGATCATTATTACATAAAGTTGACACTCTTCCAAACTCACTTTCATCATCATTTTAAACATCATAAATAGGAGGCAATTTTTCATCATAACAAATTTTCTCATCAAAAGTAGGGGGACTAAAAAGAAAATACTCATCAAAAATAGCATCCCCAAGTTTATGGTTTTTCATATCATTAGCATCATGGATATTCAAAGAATTCATATTAATATCATTGCAATCATGCTTAGCATTCATGGAACTCACACCAAACATTGTGTTAAACTCTTCTTTTAACACTTCATAACAATTGTCGGAATTCATGTTTTCAAGAAAAACTTCGTAAAGATAAAGAATTTGATGCAACTTCACTTCCATTTTTTGTAGATTTCTTTTATAAACCAAACTAGTGAATGAACAAGAGAAACTAAAAGATTCAATTGCAAGATCTAAATAAGATACCTTCAAGCACTCACCTCCCCGACAACAATGCCAGAAATAGCTTGATGTCTACCACACAACTTTATTCTTCCAGACTTTGTTGGGCCTCCAAACGCAGAGTTTTGTAGGACAACATCAAATTTCACTGGAGTGGATGACGTAAGGTTTATCAAGTCGTGGGAGGTGTAGGATGAAGATGGTCTCTGTCAAACAACCCTGCAATTAAACACAAAGAGTCTCTCTTGTCTCAAACACACCCAATACAATTGCCAGCTGTATAGGTGCACTAGTTCGGCGAAGAGATGATGATACAAGTGTAGTATGGATAGTAGATATAGGTTTTTGTAATCTGAAATAATAAAAACAGCAAGGTAGCACGTGATAAAAGTGAGCACAAACGGTTTGCAATGCTTAGAAACAAGGTCTGGGTTTCATACTTTCACTAGTGCAATCTCTCAATGTTACTAACATAACTGAATCATATGAAATCCCCTCAAAGTGCGATGAAGAATTGCTCCAAAGTTTCTATTCCAATCGGAGAAAGTAGGATGAAATCGCTTAGGTAGTAAACCACCTTAAAGTTATTTTCCACTCAATTATTGAGCCACCCCAAAGTGTCACGAATAGTTCTAGAGATTGTACTCCGACAACACCATATGATACGCATCAATGGACTCTAGCGTCACCTAGATACCCCAATGTCACCACGGGTATCCGCGAGTGATACACACATCAAGTGATCTCTAATCCAAAGTATTCAATCCAATAACAAAGAAACCTCAAAGAGCAAGATTCAGTTCACCACAAAAAGTGATAGAGGGGAAGAACACCGTATGATCCAACTATATTAACAAAGATCATGGTACATTAAGATCGTTTCCTATCAAGATCGCGCGCGCGAAAGATAGAGATCAAACATGTAGCTACTGGTACATACCCTCAGCCCCAGGGGTGAACTACTCCCTCCTCAGTATGGAGGCAGCGGGGATGATGAAGATGGCCTCCAGTGATGGGTCCCCCCTCCGGCAGCGTGCCGGAAAAAGTCCCCAGATGAGATTGCTTCGGAACAAAGGCTCGCGGCGGCGAAAAAACTCATCTAGGTTACTTTTTGGGGGTTTCTGGATCTATAGGAATTTTTAGCGTTAGAATCACGCCAAAAGGAGTTACGAGGGCCCTAGAAGCTCCGATGGCACTCCCGACAGTACAAGGTGCGCCATGTGAGCTTGTGGCGTCCTCATGGGTCTTCTGGTCCTTCCCTGAAGCTTCGGGGGTCTCTTATGTTAAGAAAACACCATAAATTTTTATCGCGTTTAGACTTAGTTTTGTATGGTTTTTCTGCGAAAAAACAAATAGGCAAAAACAGGAACTAGCATTGAGCACTAAGTTAATAGGTTAGTCCATAAAAATCATATAAAAGGGCACCAAAACCATGTAGAACTCATGTAAATATAGCATGAATACTTCATAAATTAAAGATACGTTAGAGACGTATCAGATGTTCGAGGGCCCCACAAGGATAGGTGCCGCGGCCAGGGGGTGGCCGCGCCACCCAGGCTTGCCCCCTGAGCCTCCATTTGACCTAATTCCTTCCAGAAATCCTTGGAGTGAGACCCAAAACAATTTTATCGCCACCGCAAGCCTCTATTCCGAAGCGATCCCATCATGATTCCTGCTCCAGAGTTCTAACGGAGGGGGAAGTCATTGGGGTTGCCATCTTCATCAACCTGGTTGCCTCCATGATGATGTGTGAGTAGTTCCTTAAGGACCTACGAGTCCATAGTAGTAGCTAGATGTCTCTCTCTCTCCCTCTCTCCCTCCCTCCCTCTCTCTCTCTCTCTCTCTCGGATCTTCAATACCATGTTCTCTTCTGAGATCAATCCAATGTTATTATTGTGGTGTGTTTGTTGGGTCCGATGAATTATGGATTTATGATCAGATTGTTCATTGAATTACATTGAATTTCTTGAAGTTTCTTTGCTGCATAATTAAATAGCTATGTATGTTTTTCGATCTATTTGTCTTCTATGGCCAAGATAGATGAGCATTTCTTCAGAGGGAGTGGTGCATAGTAGTGGGTTAAATATTGCGGTGCTCTAATCCAATGTCAATGAGGATGAATACACATATTGTATTGTTGCCACTAAGGATAAAACGACAGGGTTTAATCTTGTTGCTAGATTTCTTCCTGTCTACATTATGTCATCTTGCTTACTGGGTTATTTTGTTTCTTGCAAACTTAATACTTTGAGACGTATGTTGGATAGTGATCTTGGGGTGGAGTGATAGTAGTAGATGTCAGTAAGTTTAACGGTCTTCTTATCATGGATGTAATGCTTGTGTGAGATTATGCCATGAATGATCTTAGTGATAAAATGCTACATTTTTGTCAATTGCCCAACAAAATATTGTTACCATGCCATTACCCGCTTTAGAGAGAGATGCCACTAGCGAACCTATATATGGCCTCCGGGTATATTCTCCATTAATACAAACTCCTAATAACTTTTTACTTTCTTTTACCTTTTTGTCGTTTTGCCCTTATCACCATATATTTGCTTTTAATCTTATAACTAGCAAGAGCCTGACAACCCCCTTGCCAAGTTGGGTGCAAGCAATTTTATTTGTTTTGTGCATGTGTTGTTAATATTGTTAGCTTGTTGACTCCTACTGGTTCGGTAAATCTTGGTTCTTAACCGAGGGACATACTTTCTGCTGTTGTGCTACATCACCTTTCCACTTCGGGGAATCCAACAACTCCTACGGCAATAGCAGGCCCCTAGTATCAACGGATTGTCAATAGGCCGAAATTAAATGTTGGTCGTATTTGGCCCAGACAGGCGACAAGTCATTAAGAGGCTAATCCACAACTCGAGTTTAATTGGGCCAGAAGATGCTAGGGCCTTTAACATGCCGAAGGTCAGATTGGGCATGTATTGTGCCAAAGCGCCCACATACCATTAGTAGTCCAAAATATATGGCAGGCCATTATTGGCCCAATTACTTAGTAGACCGTTAAAAAGGCAATAGTCAACTGGGCCATAAATGCGCCACTGTTTTACAAGGGCCTTTAAAAAGCCGAAAGCGAAGGCGGCCTGGATTCATTTCAGGCAGAACATGGGTCGCTAAGAGGCTGAAAGTCACGCCAGACTGCAAATGGCCCAAGTGTAGCGCCGACCGTTAACAAGCCGAAAGACACACCGGGCTGGAAACGGCCCCAACTCTACAACGGGCCATCAACATGCCGAAAGACATACTGGATAGAAATCAGCCCAATTCCTTCACTGGACATGATTAGTCCCTTTAGTGATCTGGTAAAGGAGCAGAAAGGATTCTCGACTTCTCCCATAGAGGTGACCCTGAGTTATGGAACCCACGAGAGGAAGGCCCCCTTGAAGTCAAAGGTTTCTACCAAGCTTTTGCGAGAGAATTAATTCCAGCTTTTGACCGGATCAAAATCAAGTTAATAGTAAGGACACTTATAAAAATAGGCATGGGTATGAGGACTTATTCTTACAACCATATATTTATGACAGGACCATTATGATCTTAACTTGTGTCCTGGAAGTCATCCATCAAGATGTGCTTGCTACGTATCGAAGTGGGGATATCTCCAAATTATGTCTCGACTGACAGGCATCCTACATCAAGAGTAAGTTGCCAGATAATTAAGATAGAAATTAGACAAAAGCATTGGGCGTTTAATGAATACACCTCTTGTATTCCAAGAGATAGGATCTGTGTTACCGTACTAAACTTGTCTATCACAACTGGTGTTCATAATAACACATCATAGTCTCCCTACCCTCAGCCTCTTCGTTGCTCATTCTCCATGATCCTTGGTACCTGCAGGGATGAAGAACACGAACGAGACAAGAGACAGATATGAAGTAATTTTATGTTACACACATAGGGCGCTAATTGAAAGTACTTCCATCGATCCCTCCAACAAATACATAAGGTTGTAGGGCTTTGCCTCATCCCATGACCTTACCGAACTACTCACACATGAAGATGAAATCACACGAAGAAATCATTGAAGAACACATCATGAAGATTGATTGATTGATAATATGTCTTACAATGGATGTCGGGTGTGATATTCGGTTACAAAGCATGGCTAGTTGGCTGATTACTACGATGGTGGTGATGGTGGCAGCTATGGAGATGTAGATGGGAAGTGGCAGTGGCTAGGGTTCCTATGGATGATGAAGATGGAGGTTTCAACGAAGATAGGTATTGTTTCTGGCGCTGGCCCCTTCATAGTATTTGTAGTGGTGAATTAGAGGTCGACCCTAGCAGGCCATACAACCACGCATACGAGCGAGAGCGTGGTCGTATGGAACGCTGTCTTTTGCTCTGGCTCATCCTGTGCGCGTCCCACTTGATCTCCTCTTTAGTCCTTTCCATGTATTGGCTTGATTTCGTCCATAATTGCCAATTTCCTATGGAAACAGAATAAAGATAGGATATTTGGTATCCTTTGCATTAGTGGCAATATCATTGCGAATATCTCGGTTTAAACTCAGATTTGATGAGCGTAAAAATAACACTCATCGGGCCGCAAACAGGCCGAAAGACACACCAAGCCGTAATTGGGTCCAAACACATAGTGGACTATTAACGGGCCGGAACTTCAAGTGGGCCGTAATTAGGCCACCTATAAGCAGGCCGTTAGTGGGCCGTCCCGTTAACTTTTGCCTAAATCTTGTGGGCCTCTGATTGGGCCGACCCTTTTAACGAATGGGCCATTGTTGGGTCGTGCCACGTGTTAATGTTTCATAGACTCATATTGTCCGTTGGATGGTCGACACCTGTCACAATGTAGAGCTGGCATGTGGCTCCGTTGGCGAATGAGAATTTGACACGTGGAAAATTGTCATTTGTCGGGGCTGTCACGGGTACCAGATTCAAAACCCGCACCGGATAGGTTAACGACGACCCGTGACGATGGCTGCCACGTGCCAGTCACCCTTAACGAAAACACTTCTATGACACGCTATTTATCATCACGAACACTTTCGTGATGATAAATTGATTATTGCCACGGAACACTTCCCCGACATCACCGGTATGACTATCTTGATTCTGTCATAAAATCGTCACAAATGTACACATATCATCATGACATACTGTATCATCATGTGACAGAAAGCGTGACAGAAAGCGTGACATATTGTGATAAACACATATCATCATGGATGTGTTCATTTTTTTTGTAGTGATATGAACAAACCTCTCTTCGCCCTATTCTCCTCAATGTGAAGGTCCTCGATTTTTCAGTTGATTTTACTCATGGTAGATACTTCTCAGCGATCTCCAAACCATCATCAGACTTTGACTGCGACAGCCACAATTACTCTTGGTTGTTCAAGACTTGATGCTTAGTCGTTTTGAGAGTGTGCAACTCTCGAGAGTAATAAGCTCATGAACTCTCAACTTAGATCTACATGATGCTCAACCAGCTCTGGGCGTTTCTCTCAGTGGATTAGCTCAAATCTCTCAGAGAGGGGTGCTTAGGTAAACTTGTTAGGAATCAAACGGAGCAGCCGACCAAAATAGTAGGTGCGGGTGACTATTTATGGCTGGAGCAATCCTGAGGGTGCAATGACCAATCAGGCCTGCGGCCCAACCAATGGCCAATCGACACATTTCCAGTGGTCAAAATTTCAATAGCACACGACATATTTACTTGAGGAACAAGTAAAGCTGACTCCACTTCTAGAGAATTTCTCTGGCAACCCATAAGAACTTCATCTCTGGCTGACAAGTAATAACTCATTGCGCCCCCCTTGTACTATGACTCAAATAGAGATAATGCAACTACGAAAGAAAACTATGTCTCCACTTCATCTTCATTCTTCTCTCCTGCACTCATTTTCCCTCGAACGTCGCACCTAGCAAATGCTTTGACTCAACAATATTTTGGAGGGTCGTCTCTGGCATGCAATCTCCTTGATAGCTTTAGCATTCTTCTTTGTTGCACACATAATTATCACATGAGTTTATGGCAAACCCCTTAATACTCCAGGGATCATATTTCTGTGTGTGCACTAGGAAACCCATTAGTTCCTCACTGTTTTGTCCAACAATCTCCAAAATATAAGGGGCACAAGACTGCACCAACAAGACATACGAATGGGGAGGACAGACGAAGGAGCGGAACGGGAAACATTAAGTTCTTTTTAGAGAGAGATAATTTATATCCTGAAAATAACCATTTTAATTTTTTGATGAGAAATAACCCTTTTAATTAATAAATGTCACGGTCTTGGGATAAATGTCATTTTGAAACTGGTCTTTGTCGAGCCCAGTCCGAAACATGGCCTGGCCCGACCTTGGAAATGATCATGTTCATCGGATTAAAAAATAAGAAGAAGAGAGGGTCAAAACTAAAAAACAGCCATCCGGGAGGGGAAGGCAAGTACCCCCACACAAGGCACCCCACTAAATTAATCACCATCAATCAATTAGGGCTAGTTTGGCAGCAAAGTTTTTTTTAAACTGTGGTAATTGAAAACCACAGTATTACTCTGGATGGGCAAGGAATACTACAGTTTTCTAAAACCAATGTTTTTCTCGGTTTTACATGTGTTTGGTTGGTGCTGTTTAACTAAAGTTTTGACCAAGTATTTTAACGTGGATGACTGAGCCCGTTTCAAAAAAAAACGTGGATGACTGAGTAAGTAGCGGCTGCTAACGGCGGCCGGCTGCATGCAGCTGCCATGCGCACGTAATACCATCCTAGGATCAGTCAACTAGATTGAAGAAGTGCCATCCTAGGAGTAGTCAACTAGATTGAAGTAATACAATCTTAGGAGCGTGTTGCCATTATATGTCTATATACGTGCTTGTACTTCCAGCCGGTCCTAAATTCTTTGTGCGTGTACATGCGCCATTTATACTAAATCGGCTAGCTAGCTAGCATATATAACCTGCTGCTTATGAGTGTTCTCCAAAAGGATCAATCAATCTAATCCATGCGCTACTCGCCGGAAATACATAGGCAGCCAAGAGAAATAGCTTGCTGCGAACGAGTGTTCTCCCTGGTGGTGAGCTTGATTCAGTCAGGGCACTGGCACTGCAGAGAAGAGATGGAGACTCGCACGCGATGCTGGCTGGAAGATAGACTAATCAAACTGAATTGGCTATAACCAGGAGATATAATATGGGCGTTTATCATATAAGAGAAAGAGGGAAAATAGAATGAGATCGCTTTGAATATTCTTATCTCGACGTAAACAGCAACGTCAAGTGCGATCTCCCAAAAAATTTATCTCCGCCTTGTTTTAAAAAAAGAGGTCGGGACCTCTTTTCCGAATACTGCAAAAAGACCATGGTTTCTAGCATACTGTGGTTTACAAAACTTTGATTTTTTCTGAAGCCAAACGCAGCAAAGTATTCAAAACCATGGTATTTTTCAGGAACCACGGTATTCTTAGAAAACTTTAAAAAAACTTTGCTGCCAAACGCAGCCTTAAAAAGCGGAGGGGAGGGGAGAAGGGGGGAGAAATCAGAAGCGATCAGAGGAGAGTGGGAAGGAGGGAGGGAGGGAGGCCAGCGAGCGAGGAGAGAGGGAGAGAGCAGAGTTTAATTTGGAATCATTTAACAAGTGAGGCCAGCGAGCGGAGGGTAGGGAGGAGAGAAGGAGGGAGATTTGCTTCGTGCACCCAATCTCCCTCAACCTCTACCTCTCCCTCTCCCCGGAGATTCTTCTCTCTCTCATCCGATGGACCAGCTGGTGAATTTCATCATCCGCCCGCCCAGGTGAGCTCCCCTGTTCCGTTCCTTCAGCCACCCCACCCCGCCCCACCGTCTCGATTCGGTAGGCGTAGGTTTGGATCTGAGCCGCGCGGGCTTGAGGTGCGGCGGTTCGGCTCGCTGGACTTGCGCGGCCGATTGTGCTCGCCTCCCATACGATTTGCTGTCGTCGAATTGGGGTAGGGTGATTGCTTCACGCGGTCCCGTAATTCCGGTAGATTCGTCATTGGCTTTTGGATTATGCTAGTGATATAGATGGCACTAGCAGTTCGGTTCGTCAGATTGATGGTGATTAATTTAGGTTACATACAAATGAACTTGAGTGGCTGCCTGCCTGCAAATGTTGTGGTGTTGTGCTCACGAAATTGTTACTGTGGCATTTGAACTCTATCCTATGCTTTTTTAAGTAGTGCTTCCATTCCACTTCAGCAAGCTACTCTTCTATTCTCCTAAATACTTCCTAGATTTCCTATTACCTAGAGTTAGACAAGTCTGATGTGGGGCTACAGTAGATATTCATTAGACGAACATGAGTAGCTATGCTTCTTTAGGTAACTCCCTAACTTGATGGTCATACTCTGTTAACCTATTTGATACATTCTTGCGTTGCAGAGCTGACTACAGTCCAGACGATGATCTACTGGAGCAGGAGTTTATGCTCAAGGGAAGATGGTTTCAGAGGAAGGACCTGGAGGTTATATATGTTTTATATTTCCGTGTTACGGTGATAACAGATTAACAGCAACATCAGAAACCTATTTCCTTTGTTCTATTATATTGCTTTTGTATGCGCTATACACATTAGAAAAAAACCTCCATCTTCATTGCCAGAAAAACTCAATACAATCTGTTGGCCTCGTTGTCTGCTAAAAAATCATGAATGGAAACTTGGATTCCATTATCAATGGCATAAAGATATAAATAGCATGGTCGTTCTTTAAGACTGTGTTTAATTTGGAATCATTTAACAAGTGAGGCAGGTTCAGTTTTGAACAATGCAAGTAGGATGCAAGGGATAAACAGGAAATCTGCTAGGCTGATGCCAGATCTGGGCCACTAGATGTGGGTCATTATGGGTAGCCAATGCGTAACAAGTTTATGGGTGATCTAGGATATATATAATTACATGTAGTTTTCCATTTGAATTTTTTGGTCATATGGTAATAAAGACCAAGAAGGGGAGCCTTGGTGCAGCGGTAAAGCTGTTGCTTTGTTACCATGAGGTCACGGGTTTGAGTCCTGGAAACAGCCTCTTGCTGAAATGTATGGAAAGGCTGCATACAGGAGACCTCAAGTGGTCGGACCCATCCCTGAACCCTGTGCAAGCGGGAGCTACATGCACCGGGCTGCCCTTCTGTGCTATTTTGAATTTTTCAGTTTCAATAAAGAAATTCTTTGTAAAATCCGTAATTTGGCTACCATTTTTCTCTAATTGGCCTATGTGCTTAGATTCTGTGATGTATAAGAAATGTACATGAAATTATAGTATCTATTACAGGTGTGAATTATATCTTATGACATCTTTCCCATCTTTATGCATTTGTATTGCTGTCTTGTTTGTTGCATTTGTTTTTTCCTGGTGTACTGTAATAATAGCCACACTGAAATTGGCTTGCTAGCTTTTTTGTCATTTATCAGATGACATAGATTACACATAATGAACATTGGCTTTCGGCTTGTGCAGGTAAATTTTGCTTTCTTATGTGGCTTGCCATGGTATATATTTGATATGCAGTCTCTTTTTTTCAGGTAGTAAATAGCCAGGGCAAGAAGTTGCAGTGTAGCCACTACATACCTGCTGTGATTCCTGAAGGAACAGCACTTCCTTGTGTTATATACTGTCATGGAAACAGGTAGAGACCTAGAGTATATGTACACATTATCCTTTTGCTTAATAGGCTTGTTTTTCAGTTTTGGCAAAATGCCTTTCCACCTATTACTGATAAAGCACAATTCTAGTCCTTCACAAATATTTGCTAAGATAGTCTATTCTATTTTTTGCAAGGATTAATTGAACTGCGTTATTTATTTTCCAGTGGATGCAGAGCTGATGCTAGTGAAGCCGCCATTATTCTTCTACCATCAAATATTACAGTCTTTACACTGGACTTTTCAGGGTCTGGTCTCTCTGAAGGAGAGCATGTCACCTTGGGCTGGAATGAAGTGAGTTTGCCTTACGCAGATAGAAGATTAAAAAATGACACATGGTTCTGGAACCTTCTGTCTGCTTTATATGTTGTACATGCACAATTAGTTCAGATGCTATTAGGTAAATTGAGAAACAAATAACACATAATAATCTGGTATGCATTTTATGTCTTTGTACAGAAATAGACAATCTTAAAATCTGTCATAACAGTGAAATGGATGGTTAGTGAAATCTAAAACTTTGTGCAGAGGATTAATTGGCAGTATATCGTTTATGGGAAGACAGTTTTTTTCCTTCATATTTGACTGAATTGTAAATGTTACTTTACGCCAGTTGAACCACCTATTCCTTCATCTCATTTTCTGCTCTGGGCCATCGACGCGTCAGTTTTTCCTGA
Organism: Triticum aestivum; assembly: GCF_018294505.1. Classification (NCBI taxonomy): domain Eukaryota; kingdom Viridiplantae; phylum Streptophyta; class Magnoliopsida; order Poales; family Poaceae; genus Triticum; species Triticum aestivum. Next base: position 268,262,399 of record NC_057805.1, on the reverse strand, counting down.
GGCACTTAATTAAATCGTTTTCATTGCTTTCGAAGACAGAATGCTGATATCGCTTTCTTTTATACAGAAAGAAGATCTGAAAGCTGTTGTTAATTATTTGCGGACAGATAGGAACATATCTTGCATTGCTCTGTGGGGTCGCTCAATGGGTGCGGTCACAAGGTGTGTTCAGTATGTTGAAATGAACTTTCATTTTCTCCCGTAGTGGTCAGAAATTAGTTAATCACGATTCCCTGTTGTTCAGCTTAGTTTGCTTGTATGCTCTATGATATTCCTCTGTAATATTCGGCCTCATGTGCTTGTAGGCTTTAAAATACCCATGTGTAATATTGTTGCTTGTATTTGTGTTCTTGTGTGTTTGTGTGGATAGGAACATGTACATACTTAAACACTCTAAATTTTACCTTACTCAGAATGTTTTGACTTTTCTTTCAGTCTAATGTATGGAGCGGAGGATCCATCAATTGCTGGAATGGTTCTTGATAGTCCATTCTCAAACCTTGTTGACTTGATGATGGAACTAGTTGATACCTACAAATACCCCTTGCCAAAATTCACGGTAAGCATAATTTGATGATGAGGATTCATCGATTATCAATTGTTACTAGCAATGTGTATGTGCGGCTGTTGGCCCAGGGAATAGTGGAGTTGATGAGCTTGCGCTTTAGCATGTTGTTTTTGCAAATTTGTTCTCCTACATAACCCACCTTATAGCACCATTTCTATAATTGAACATGGCTACTCAAAGAGCCTAATGGAGCCATTCCTGATCTTTTTTATCCAAAAGACTACTTTGTCTGTTGTTTATCAATACAGTTAGTTCCAGTGATGAATGAGCATGAGTCACTTAAAATTTAATTCAAATTATGCATGAGTTCCTGTGCGCTTGTGACTGCCAAGTTACTGAGTTTGTGACCACTGATTTTTGTAATTATAATTCCACATTTGTTGCTTCACTTCTGTTAATTTTATTTGTTCTAGATATGCTCCCACAACTTTGATGCATATTTGCAGATGGTATATCCCATCTTATATATTATGGAGCTTCTGTTTGTTTTGTTTAGGTAAAACTTGCAATACAGCACATGCGGAAGATTGTCAAGAAAAAAGCCGGCTTTGACATCATGGATCTTGATACCATTCAGGTTTATTATCGTCCTGTCTTAAGTTACTGGGGATACTGATATTGTTTGTTCTTATACACATGATGTTATTTGCTATTAGCTGCTTGGAGATTTCACAAGCTTTTTCTTTGTTTTGCTCTTGTAAATAATAGTACAGCTCAGACAGCTAGATTGGTTTTAACACAGTTTGGTCTTATCGACGAGCACAAAGCCGAATAGGAAACTGGGGAAATTATGCGAACCATTTCCCTTTAGGAAGTAGATGACGGCATAGTTGCCGGATTTGGTGGGACTGGCTTCGAATCCTGATCTAGATCGATCGACCTAGATTAGGGTTCGAGATTATTGGTTTTGAACAGAATTCGTTGCCAGAGTTGCGCTCCTAAGCGAACCAGAAAAATGAAATCACAGGGTGAGCGCCATGGGGAGGCTGGCTGGGAGGGAGAAGGTAGTTGGAGAAAAGATAGATGAAAGATGATGACCATCGTGCCTGGGCTCTATTGTCGGTCGTCCATCGCTGTTGCAGCTCTTGGCCACTATACAATATTTTTCTTTGCCTGCTGGTTGCTGGTGAAAGAAGTAGAGATGTGTAGCAGCTTAAGGACATGGAGAAGCGGAATAGCTTGGCTATAAGATGTGCCGAAGCAGGAGCAAGAACGCAAGCAGCAGAGGAATAGAAACGGCGTGAGCAGAGCAAGAATTACAGAAGCAATAGAAGCGCTGGGGTGGAGCTTTTTTTCCAGAAGAGGAAGTGGAGCTAGGTCACGTGAAGGTTACTAGGCCATAGCTGGGCCTTGTACACCAACAGGCAGGGTGTTCTTATTCAAGTATGAGTATTTTTTTCATCTACGGCATGAGCAGAGCAAGAATTGCAGAAGCAATAGAAGCACTGGGGTGGAGCTTTTTTTTAATTCCAGAAGAGGAAGTGGAGCTAGGTCACGTGAAGGTTACTGGGCCATAACTGGGCCTCATACACCAGCAGCCAGGGTGTTTTTATTCAAGTATGAGTATTTTTTTCATCTACTAGATCGTTTTTTTGGAAAACGAATCAGAGCTAGCAAATAGAAGTCAACTGATTCATGAATTGGTTTCCGAATTCGCAAATCAGGGATGTATACCCCCCATCGAACTCGATTATATTAGAAAGTACCGAACCACGAATCTGGTAACTGAGGATGATGGTTCCTACTCCAATTGCCAACTGCATAGTGCAAACTTATTGAATGTGATTCTGTACAGTTCGGTCTTATCGACGAACACAAAGCATAATCGGAAACTGGGAGAGCTATGCGAACTATACTAGGAGATATCCTTTAAAAACTTCAATATATTCTGTTTTGACAGCATATAGAATTATGGATACATGTTTAGTATCTGACCGTAAACCCTTCAGGTAGCAAAGCGATGTTTTGTTCCTGCTTTGTTTGGACATGCAACCGAGGATGATTTTATACTCCCGCATCATTCAGACAAAATTTGTGAAGCATATGTTGTAAGTTTCTACCTCCCCATTCAGCATGAAACATAAATTACTTATTGTCTGTCAAGATAGTAACATATGGTATGGTTTGTCCTAATGTGTCTGCAGGGAGACAAAAACATTATAAAATTTGATGGGGACCACAATTCACCCCGACCACAATTTTACTTTGACTCGATCACAATATTTTTTCATAATGTGCTGAACCCACCTGATGTCCCTGACGATCATTATTTCCTGACACCACATGGCAGCCTTGGTCAGGTACTACAGAATACAGAGTGGTATTCCTCAAGTCTTGAAATGTGTTAATTTTACTTACATAGGTTCTGTATATGTTATTTATCTCTATTGCATAGCCTAAGAGGCATATATATATATGTAGTAATTTTGAAAATATTTTTTTACTATCCAAGTTTGTAATTTACTGCATTTTCAGAAAAATTACTATATTTTATATACCGCGTTACTATATACTTCCTCCATTCCTTTATGTAAGGTGCATTATTTTTGGCACGGTGACCAAGGCACATAATTATAGACATGTTAGGACAAAATTACCCTTAGCAAATTTGTTGATTTGTGGCAAGTAAATCTGTGAGTCCAGGAAAGTAAGAGATACATGCAATCGAGAGAGAGATTTTTCCTTCTTTTGCTACAAGGAGAGATACAGACAATCAGGAAAGAGATACTTTCCTTTTTATAGAGGGCTAAAAACGAAATTATGAGGAATTAGAAAGACTGCACCTTACATTGTGGAATTTTATCAAAAAACAAATACACATTATATAAAGGAATGGAGGGAGTATATAGTAACACTAAACTAAGCGTGAGTGTAGAATAGCTTATTCTACACCCCAGTAACGATACATACAAAATATAGTAACATAGTATAAAAAAATAGTAATTTTTGTCAAATAGTAGTAAATTACAAACTTGGGTAGTACAAAAATATTTTCCGAATTACTACGTTTTATACGTTGTTTTACTAGATTTTGTATGTAGCGTTGCTAGGGGTGTAGAATAAGCTATTCTATACACACACACACACACAAGACTTGGGGTAAGTGTTGTCGTAGCATGAAAAGTTCTCCTGTAGAGTCAATCCAAAGGGGATGACGAGAAGATTGCGCATCAGAGAAGACACCACATCAGTAGAAGATACAAGAGACATAAGAGAAGATGGGTTATCAAAATAAGATGGCACATCAAGCATTTATAAGGCGTTAAAGCGGCCTAAGGCGAGCACCACCTGCTCTGACGCCCAAAGCGAGCATATTTCTAAGGCGCTGCAGGGCGCCTTATCACGTAAGCGACGCTTAAGCGTCTAAAGCAGGATGCTTTATAAACAATGACATCAAGCGAATGAAGCATTGCGCACAAAATCATAGCCCAAGAAAACCGGAGGCAAAAGAAGCTCGATGGCAAGAGAATAAGCGTAGATCAGCAGTGCAAAAAAGAGGCCATGAAATTCCTATAGGAAACCACAAGGACCACGTAGGCCACTAAAGTTGTATAGAAAGGACAAGAACCTGAAAAATAAGGCTGACATATAAAGATTTGGTTGACTCGCATGGCATGAGAATATGGAAAAGAGAAACGGACTTGGTGGACGCAGCAGAAAATATAGAAAAATAGAAGCTAAGAATCACGCAAGAGACGAAGATGGAATAGCTACCGTGCATGCAGAAGAGGCTGCAGAGGAGACCGTGCAGGTGAGATGCCGGCGAGGAGCGGCAGAAAAGAGCAACTAGCGGACGAGCACCCAACACCAATGGAAGGTGTATGTGCGAGACATAATCGGCAAATAACACTGTTGAGAATCAGCAGACATTGTAATACTTTTTTACTATCGACCGGTGGAGCAGGCCAGCAGGAAAAGATGAGACAAATATGACACAGCAGCACGTAGCAGCAACAAGTAGAGAAGGCACTCCGGCCGGATGACGCAACCGCCTGGCCGCATTGGCTCCTCCAGCTCCCCTTCACCGTGCGGAGCAGCACGTGCGGAGCAGCGGGAGCTCCTTTGGCTCCCTTTTCAACGGCATGAGGAGCGGCGTACGGGAGCTCAACCCCCCAGCGGAGCTGCCCGCGTCGGAGGACAGACGAGCCTGCCTGCGGTCGTACTCTTTTGTCTCGCGGCGGCGAAGCGACGACGGATTTAGCTCACCGGCGGCGAGAAATGGGAGAGCGATAGGGTTTCGCCCCATATAGTTGCCGCAAACTCGTAGATATACCGCGTGCGGGGGGGGGGGGGGGGGGGGCGGCTTGCGGGCCACCGTAAAATCTTTCATGGGCCGGACGACTATACGGGCTCTGGTCTGGCCCAAAAAATGGGCCAAACCCGCATAGTCGCTGGGATTTTACAGTTTCTGTGTTTTTAAGGAGTTTCCGTGTTTTAAGGAGTCTGCTAGAGATGCTCTAAGGGAAAAGGAGGACGCAAACCCTAAAACAGCCTAGCGCTGGTATATATTGCGGACTCGGGGGCGGTTTACGGGCCAGGCCGTTTTTACCGGACTTGTTCAGGCCGGGTTTTTGGAGCGTCCTGTAAATCTGCCGAAAAGACCTGGCTCGGCGAGCTTTTACAGGAGTTGCTAGAGTTGCTCGCCGGGCCGCGTTTTTTCGGTGGATTTACGGGACGCTCCAAAAAACCGGCCCGAACAGGTCCGGTAAAAACGGCCCGGCCTGTAATTTTTTTATGGGAGGCCTGTAAACCGCCCCTGAATCCGCAATATATACCGGCGCTAGGTCGTTTTAGGGCTTGTGTTCTCCTTTTCCCTTATCCTCCTTCGCCGCATTTCTACTTCTCCGGCGACAAATCGCCTTCCCGCCGGCATCGTTTTGCGGCGAGCGTAGCCACCGGAACCGAGCCGCGATGTAGTGCGCGGGTGGCGGGAGGGGTGGCCGAGGGGGGCTCGGCAGTGAGCCGCCTCACAAGCACCGCAACGACACAGAGGCCGGGAGCTCCTCCCTTCGCCCGCCGGTGGAGTGGTGCAGGGAAAATGCGCGGCGTCGCGTCCGAGCGGAGCACAGGCGTGGACCAAATTTGACAGGGTCGACCACATCTTATCCCCCGAGCTCAAGCGTCTCCGGGCGGCGGAGGTTGCTTGGTTCGAGGCAAAGGAGGAGTCTGCCGCTGGAGACGAAGCTGCAGCGGCGCGGGTGCCGGCGTTGAAGGAGGAGTATGACCTCGCCTTCGTGTTCTCCAACTCCCTCATGGAGCACCACTTCGGTGTCGGCAAGTCCGGTGATGGTGATGACGGGTAGATCTAGTTTAATTTCTGTTTTATACCCGTATGAACTATGTTTTAAGTATAAACTACGGTGTTGTTTAAGTATGAACTCCAGTGATGTTTTAGTATCCTACTGTGACCGGATCTAGGAGCTCATTAACTCTTGTCAGCACCCTGTTACCCACAGTGTGATTATTTTCCTTGAAGAACTATTTGGGACCCAGCAATCTTCCCAAATATTAATTTTCATGCTATTGCCAACTCTCCAAATACACCCTTTTTTGAATGTCTGAATTCCTGCCCAGATGCTCTGCAAGACATAAGATGATCCTTTCTTGAGCTGACAGTTAAGATATCTCCAGAAGGGTAATATTTAGACCTCAAAACCCTAGCACATAGGAATTCATAATTATCAATCAGCCTCCAACACTGCTTTGCAAGCATAGATGCAAATTATCTCTATTGCATAGCGCAAGGGTCATATATATATACTCCATCTGTTCCATATTAAGTGTTGTGATTCAGTACAACTTTCAACTTTGTATTAAATCATTGTACTAAATCAGCGACACTTAATATGGAACGGAGGGAGTATTATACAAGACTTGGGGTATAAGGAAAGAGACATATCCTAATAAGGACTCCTATACCAATACTAATACTAAACAGTTAACACTGTACAGGGTCACTGGGATACAGAACATGATATAGAGTATAGAGTGGGTTCCAACAATCTTCCCAAATATTAATTTTCATGCCATTGCCAACTCTCCAAATACACCCTTTTCTGAATGTTTGAATTCCTGCCCAGATGCTCTGCCAGACATAAGATGATCCTTTCTTGAGCTGACAGTTTAAGATATCTCCAGAGGGTAATATTTAGACCTCAAAACCCTAGCACATAGGGATTCATAATTATCAATCAGCCTCTAACACTGCTTTGCAAGCATAGATGCAACCAATCTCTATTGCATAGCACAAGGGTCATATATATATACTCCCTCCGTTCCATATTAAGTGTCGCTGATTTAGTACAACTTTGTATTAAATCAGCGACACTTAATATGGAACGGAGGGGGTATTATACAAAGACTTGGGGTACAAGGAAAGAGACATAGCCTAATAAGGACTCCTATACCAATTCTAATACTCCTAACACTGTACAGGGTCACTGGGATACAGAACATGATATAGAGTATAGAATTGCTCAATCACCAACAGGTATGATTTGCAAACCTTGACACACACTTATAATTGGCGCATCATTCATGGTACGTAACATCTGTGATATTTTTGCTCTGGGGCAGCCCCTTCAACTACGACAGAAGATGCCATTGCACAGTTGCGTTCTAGAAGGCTCATGAGCAGAATGGAGGTGGGTGTTTCAGTTGGTTGACATTCTGAACAATTCTGCAATTCTGCTGTGTCATTGTTATTGGTGTTCTAATTTATTGGTTCTCGTTCTTGCTCTTATTATCCTCTGATGGAAGCATAATAGCAATAATAAAGTTATCTTAGTAGCAACCCAATTGTCGTGAAACATTTTACAGTGCTCGAACCAGCAGGGAGCAGCAAACTCAGCTTTGTTTTCTTTTGATCATTTGCAGGTCCCATCTGGAACCGCCACAGAAGGCAGGGCCGACAGAACTGAGGTGTTATTTTATGCTATTTCCACCTCTTAGGATTAGATTTTACGTCTTCCGTAACACCAAATTCTTTTACCTTATTGGCTGATTTCCCCCGACCTCCAAAAAGCTTGGCATAGAATGACTTAAAGTTAACATTGTTACAATGCCTATATAGGTTTTATTATAGAAATATTTGGTCTATTTGATTGGTCATGTTTAGAGTACCTTGCACCTGTGAGGATTTGTTCCAAATACATCACCTACAAAATCCCAAATTGTTTGTAATTTTCTCCCTCACTCTCTGCTCTATGTGTTGTTTTTGTGTTGACTGGCTCTTTGATACAGTTGCAGCGATTCTTGCACTTGATCTTAAGACGTTTTGCGGTATGAAATTTGAATCTAATAATGGGTGTTAGGCAACCTTGATATGTAATTTAAATTATAATATATGATTTTAGTATCTTTTTGTTTAGAATCGTTAGTGTATTTATAATTGATTTCAGAGCCTGTTGGGCACTTAAGAGAATGAGCATAGCAAATACTTCTGGTTAAGTGAAAATGTGTGAGGGTTAGCAATACACTAATCCGTGGTGGTACTTGAATATTTTCTTGATGTGTTGCATGATGGTTTTTTGCACTTTAATCATTGGTACAATGTGTGTTCATGAACAATTGGTGGCTGTAACATGAACTCAAAAGTCTCATGTTGCAAGTAGATTAGCCTGACAAAATAGGCCTCTTTCGATGGTATATAACACTGTTGAGTTTTGGAGGGAATGCTTTGGTTTGTATGTGTGAAATGTTGATCTTTTACCAACCTTGCAGAAGATTACACTCATCAAGCATCACCACTCAGATTTACTTCTACTCGCTGTTTGAACAGGTATTGGATAGTGGCCCCTTCTCATCTAGTGCATCTACTGCGACTCCTCCGAATGGCCGTAATGGAAGGATGCTCACTCCAACCTCTGATGATGGCGAGTATGTGGAGTATTCATTTGATAGCGTATCAGATATGCCTTACACTGAGGAAGATGAAGATAGAGTAAGTTATACCGTAACACTCTATGGGGTTGTCGCTATGCTTTCATATCTGAGGAGTTTGTAGTTTCTTAATGCCTCTATAGAGTTCAACACACAAAAGCATTCCAAAACGTGTAATAGGGGTGGTGAAAAAAAGGGAGGATCTAGAACTATGTTCCTGGGTCTCAGCTAGAGTGCAGAGTAGTCAAGTTGGAGTAGAAGCTGGTGTTGGGAGATATGAAGGTTATGCCTGATATGGATGATTGATTTGTAAAAAGCTTGTTTTTTCTGTATCTGAAGCTACTGTTGATACTCACTCCCTAATCACTATTTAAACTATGAAAATAAATGTCTCAACAAGGATTTTTGGTGTAAATTGATTTTTGAAATGAGCATGTCAACTAAGTATGAGCAATATGTGGTGATGCATAAAGTGCCCTTGTTCTGTTTCTATGTTAATGGATGTTCTAGGAATTATCATGGTGTAGGCTGATCTGTCCTGAATGCGTATATACTACTCCCTCCGTTTGGAATTACTCGTCCAAGAAATGAATGTATCTAGATGTTTTCTAGTTGTAGATACATCCATTTTTGTGACAAGTAATTCCGAACGGAGGGAGTACTTCCTAGCCTACCTTTCCACGTTTCTAACCGTACCAGTGGTTAATCTCTATTCTGCTGTGTCTAAACGCAGATGCTGATGCAAGCAATTCTCGAGTCCCTGAAGGATTTAGACAAGTCAAATACAAAGAACACTCAATCAGCTGTATCTGATGTTGCTTCCAAAGAAAATAGTGTAGCACCTGATGTAGTGGCATTGGAGACAGATGCATCCTCCATCTCTGTGCGTGGTGCTGATGCTCCTGGTAAGGATGTAGCAGCCTGTAACAGTGTAACAAAGACGTCTAGTGTGCAAAGTGCAGATCGCTGCACTGTAAATGATGCTGTTTCTGCTAATGTTTCTGGCGCATCAGAATCCAACGGCTCAACTCAGGTCATCAATGGAAAATCTGGCTCGGCAGAATCCCAGAAACCCATCCAGAACCCCAATGGAGAGGATGGCACAAGAGCAACACTTGTAGTCCAGAAGAGCCGGACTGGCAGCCTGATTGATGGATTGACACAAAAATGGGGTTCCTTCTTCAAGAACAATGACTGAGGCAAGCGAGGTATACAGTGACATGCCGTTGACGATACACGTTTGCGTGTTAATATAGCCCATAGGTTGCCGCTGGCTTGATTGGTTAGCCTGTAAAATGGAAAAAGTAAAGGCAATATTGTATGACCCGTTTTAGTGTGTTGGTGGTGTATATATAGAACTAGAAAAAGGTAGGATTCCATTGATTGTATATCATGTCTCAACACTTAGCGTTGTGAATTGGTAGGTGCGTGTTTGCTGGGAAAATAAAAATATGCTGTTAATGTAATGCAGGAAAATCACGTTATTTGTTATTTGTTGCATTTGTGAAAAAGGAATACACCCAACTCATAGCTCTGGCTTTAACACATACTCCCTCCGTTCAGAATTACTTGTCTCGGAAATGGATGTATCTAGAACTGAAATACGTCTAGAGACATCCACTTCTACGACAAGTAATTCCGAACGGAGGGAGTACCTCTTTCTTTTGTGCACCGAGGGTCTTACTTCCCTTGTAATGACATGCAGAATGGAGTGGCGAATTTAAAGGAGTATGAATTGGTAGGTGCATGTTTGCTGGGAAAAAAAATATGCTGTTACTGTAATGCAGGAAAATCACGTTATTTGGTATTTGTTGCATTTGTGAAAAAGGAATACACCCAACTCATAGCTCCGGCTTTAACACATACCTCTTTCTTTTGTGCACCGAGGGTCTTACTTCCCTTGTAATGACATGCAGAGTGGAGTGGCGAACTTAAAGGAGTACAAGTTGAACTTAATAAAAGGAGTAAAGTTTGTCAATGGTTTGTAAGGATGGTCATGGTGGGGAGTAACTTATACTAGTGTCATGCATATGACACTAGTCTAAGTTACTATCTCTATAGTGCAAAATAACATACTAGTAGTATCATAAATGGATTCATTTATTAGCTCATAGACTCATTTTGCCTCGGAAAACGCTATGTTATAGTTATCACAAGCATCTCTTTTCTTATTAAATACTCGCCACATAAGCAAAATTATTTTGGGATATGTTAAGTTACTACCTAAGTTACCCCTACTATGACTAGCCTAAAAAAGAAGAAGCAATATTTAATCTCCTATTAGCTAATGATTCCTTGATCTTTAATGCAAGCTATGATGCTAATTGCTTGGGACAGATTGTTGCTGCCGACAGAAGTGATAATTTTCAATTCTTGGTTGATAGTGTTAAAGAGACTGCTTGGTTGAAAAGAAAAAAAAAAATTATCCACGGGTGGTAAGAAAAGCTTCTGAGAGCGATTGCGCAGGGGGTACAATCATATGCGATAAAACAAATCTACAAATGGATCACTGAAAATATGTTGGTGGGGCGATGATGCAGATCAAAGACAGTGCATTCTGAAGAAATTAGGAGGAAAGGGTTTCAAGGATATCCACTGCTTTAATCTATCCTTATTAGCAAAGCAATCATGGTGATAATATAGAACCCTGATTCTCTTTTGTGCTACTGTGTTGCGTGCAAGGTATTTGTCCTCAGGAGATCGTTGAACACGAAGTTGAAAAAAGGGAGCTTATTTACATGACAAAGTATGTGGCCTGGATTAATACATTAAAACGTTAGAGTATCTAGACACATCTCTTGTATTTGTAGCATATGATTTGTAATCATTGCATGCCTTGTCTCTAGGACATGCCTTATCTCTAGGAAATGTTTCTTGCCCTTAAAGCCATGTACTTTATATAAACCGCTTGAGAGGCTCAATACAACACACAACGCATTACGCCAATCCTTCTCTCTCACTATCGTTTTACATGGTATCAAACTAATCCCGACCCAAACCCTAGCCGCCGCCGCTTCTGCACCGTGCCGCCCCCGGGGCGATTGATCTCTATGATCGCCGCCGGGGCCGCGGAACCCGTAGCAGGGTTTGTTCGCCGATATGTGATCGGCTGCCCTGGTGAGTTTTTCGATTCTAGATCAGATTTCTCTCTGTCGGTCACTTGGCCGGTCTAGATCGACCAGTTCATCATCAACCGCGCGACAAGGCTGGACGCGCCGCACAAGGGACGCGCCGCACAAGGGACTCCTTCATGCGTCATTGTCAGCCGCTCTCGTCCGCATGGTCTCCATCGTCGACCCGTCTTCATTGTCACCACCCGACATCACCGACAACGTCGCCATGTACTCCGATCTACGCGTCATCCACGCAATGGCGCGTACAACACCGCCGTCAGTCTGACCAGCCGACCCCGTGCACGTCTTCGCCAAGCACGTCCTCGAGCATGTGCCTACCACGGATGGAGCCACGAGTTTCCACTGCATCGTCCCTTTGGACCACAGTGTCATCACTCGAGGTCCTCCCTACGGTGGCGCTGACCCGCGTGCCGCTCCCGCCATCGCCCCTTTGGGCCATTACGCCGCGACACCCGGTCCATGCCGCTGCCTCGAGATTCTCCCCACAGTTGCATCGACCCGCGCACAGTCGCTATGTCGCCCCTTCGGGCCGTAGCACCACGACATGCGGTCCATGCCACCACCCCGAGGTCTTCGCCGCCGTCGCCTCGACACGCGCGCTGCTGCTGCGTCGCCCCTTCGCGCCGTGGCGCTGCTGCATGCGGTCATCTTCATCGTGTCCGTGCAACCGACGTCCCCGGCTCTCATGCACCGCCTTCCACGACACGTGATCGCCACCGTCCGCGCACGTGTTTGGCAACTTCAAGCACCACCGCCGCACTTATACTGGCAACCTGCATGGCAGCTCCTCCACGTTGCATGTCCTGCGGATGTCTTCATTCACCACGACTTTGTCGCCAACGCCATCTTGTCCCCGACTACTTCGTCTACTCCGAGAACCGTGAACTACACCATCACTTCTCTCTCTTAGCCGCTCTGTGCCTCGCAACTGTCACAAAGGCCTCCTCTGCTAGCCCCTACGACAATGGCGCACATGTCATGATGGCCCCTACATTCGCATGCCCGGTACTGGCAACATCGGTACGTGCCTTCTTCCTCGACACGTTCCCGAGTCTGGAAAGGTCGGATTGTCGCCTCGTCTTCATCAGCATCAGAAACTTCTTCATTGGCAGCGACACCCTCCTCTATGAATACCTCGACCATGTCACCGCTGAGTTCTTCTTTGCGCACTCGGTTCTGGCAAAACCAGAGTATGCCTTCGTCCCCGACATGCGACTAGTTCTGGCAAAACTATGGCCGCACCTCGTCCTCGACGGCTCAGACTGTGTCTCCTTCGACATTGGCTTCCTTGATGACTGCCTCGACGCGTCTCCGTTACTCTCTTCACGCACTATGCGCATGCAGCTTCATGTGCGGGTACCTCGACATCGACACCCGACCACGACAACCCCTCGCACGGCTACCTGGACCACAACTCCGCCACCCATGCTCTCGACTTCCTTGAATTCGACACCAAGGGCTATCACCTCGCTTGAGCAACTCGGCGGCTTCCTCTATAGTCAACATGTCCGTGATGCGACACCGTCCATAGCGCTCCCACTACGACTGCGGGGGGATGTCAGCTCGTCGGCTTCTACGCCGATTTCTCTCCAGTTTGACCGTCCGTGACGCTGCTGCTGTGTGCGATGCTACCGGTACGACTGTGGTTAGATGTTAGAGTATCTAGGCATATATCTTGTATTTGGTAGATATGATTTGAAATCATCTCCTGCCTTATCTCTAGGAGAGACTTCTTGCTCTGCAAGCCATGTACTCTATATAAACCGCCTGAGAGGCTCAATACAACACACACCACATTACGCCAATTATCTCTCCTCTCTATTCCTCTTACATAAAACATGGTCATATATGGCATGTGGGAGATGGAGCTAAGGTTGATATCTGAAAAGACGGATGGATCCCAAATAGTGCATCAAGTAAAGTAACAACTAGAAGGAGCCAAAACATTCTTAGTAGGGTGAGCGACCTTATTGATCACAACACAGATCACTGGGATGTGGACCTAGTGAAGGTGACTTTTTGGCAAGTATATGTTCAAAGAATTCTTGCTATCCCTTTTATCATCTTTTGGCATGCAAGATTTTGTTGCTTGGAACCTGACTCATACGAGCACGTTCTCTCTGCATTCATCACATTATGTAGAATGAGAGGGCCAATATGGCCAAAGGTTAAACATAGGTGATCAAGAAATCGGTATATAACCTCATCCAATTTGGGATAAAATATGGGGACTCAAAGTGTTAGTGAAGGTTATATTTTGGAGAGTTATGCATAATACTATTCCTTGTTGGGTTACCCTGGCGAACCGCCATATCAAAGTGAGAGGGAAATGCCTATTCTGTGGGATTGGAGCGTAAGACATTAAGCATCTCCTCTTCAAGTGTAACCGAGCGAAGCACGTATGCCAAGCCCTGAGTATTCAAGGCTTAATTGAGAAAGCTTGTCTTGTACATCGTTCGGGATAGATAGTTCTGGAGGAGTTGATGTACTCAAGCCCTAACCACTCACCGATTTTGGGAAAGCTTCATTGCTAGAGCTTGTTGTTGAAAATATGCCCTAGAGGCAATAACATTGTATTATTTATTTCTGCGTTTGTAATTAAAAGTTTATGTTCTATGCTATAACTTCTATGATTTTGGAATATGCAATTCAGTGGAAAAATCATAAGCACCTGTGGAATGATAAATGGTAAAACCTGATTCCTAGTCTCGCCTCTAGGACTATCTCAAGTGTTGTTTGTGATCATGCTTTCCAGATCTTGGGATATTGTTAAGTGTAACTATAGTTCCCAAACAACTTTGAGAGTATCATGTTAGAAGAATGATCATATTGAATTGACCCAACTTGTTTATTATAATTTGAGATACTACAATCAAAAGTCAATAGATATAACACAGAGAGTTAATGTATGCTTTAGTTCTTAGACCATGGGAGTATTGCAGTCGCTTCTTTCCATACGATGGACTTTGGGGTTGCTCAAACGTCATTTGTAACATGGTGATCACAACAACAACTTATAGGTTCATCGGTAAGTTTGACAAGGGGCTAGATAGATCAAGAGTGGGATCTGCTCCTTCGATGATGGAGAGATATTCTTAGGGCCCTTTTGGTGTGACGACATCCATAATTGTCTGGCTAGACACAGGTGACTAGGTCACAGGGATGCTGGAACATCTCAACGAGAAATAAGAGCAAAACTGGTAACGACGAGACCGATATAGTGAGCATGAGAATGACTCAAGAGGATACCAATATATCTCACCACGTGTTTTGTAAAGTATCGCAAAGCAAAGGGAATATCATTGATAACCAAAGGTTCACTCTAATATCATTTGTGTACTCACAGGGATCATGGATATCCACGGTTCCGCTATTGGTCATTGAACGAAAGGGAGTTTCATTCATGTCTATCTTTTACAGAACCTGCAGGGTCCCAAGCTTAAGGGAATCACAATCTGTTGAGTATTAGTGGAATGCGAGTTAATAGAAAATATTATCGGAATAGTTTGGAGAGAAACCGGAAGCGTTTCGGGGTTATGGGAACAATTTTGGGGAATACCGGGTAATACCAGGAAATGATATATAGGCATATTGTTTCCGAGGACCTAATATAAATAATAGAGGACTTAGATAATGATCTACGAGTCCCTAGAATTTATCTAGAATCAATGGGCTAAAGGAAATATCAATTCATCTATTACTGGGGAGCTAATGGGCCTCGAAGGCCTATGTAGGGATGGCACCCCCTTTTAGCTTATTTCACAAGCTAAGGGGCATAGGGGAGTTGGAGGAGGACTCCTCCACCTTGGCTACGACCGAAGGGAGGGTTTTCCCTCCTCCAAGTCAGCCTAGCCCTCCCTCCACCAATATATATGTGAGGGGGCGTCCCCTTTGAGATACACAAGTTCTCCCTTGATCTCGCGTGTCGGTGTCAAAACAGGCGGATCTTGGGTAGGCCAATGACGCATTTAAAGGACTCCTGGTATCTTGACTGTTTATAAAAAAGGTAACAACCACAGTTATCCCCGTACGCCTTTCTTCCTCCTTTCGCCGCATTTCTCCTGTTCCACAGAGCTCAAGCGCCCCGTCTCAACTTTTCCCCAAAGCTCCACTCCCCGCACTTCACGATGGCGGGATCCGACGCAGGGGCAAATGGGAGGCCTCGACCGTCACCAATAAGGATATCGAGGACTTGAAGCGCGCTGGCTATCTCCCAGCCGCGGTCGCTCACCGGGCGCCAGAAGTAGGCCAGGTCATTCCCACATCGTGGCCTAGCGAGAGGGTGGTGTTTGTCCCCCCCCCCACTTCATCAGGGGGCTAGGCTTTCTACTCCACCCCTTCGTTCGAGGGTTGATGTACTTTTATGGGCTAGACTTTCATGATCTAGCCCCGAACTCCATCCTCCATCTTTCATCCTTCATCATCATTTGTGAGGCTTTCCTCCGGATCCATACGCACTTTGGCTTATGGCTGAAGGTATTCAATGTGAAGCCGAAGATTGTAGACGGCCAATAAACGCATCGCGGGGAGCCATGGTTAGCAAGCTTACTCGTGTAGAGTGGCCGGTGGGCACGTTTATAGACACTGTCAAGGTCTGGCAGAGAGAGTGGTTTTACATTACAGAACCATGCGACGCAGCCTGGGCAGCCGCCCGTGAGTTCATATCCGGACCACCCATGAGGCTGACGTCGTGGGCCAAGAAGAGCCCCGACTGGGGGCCCTCCGAAGAAGTGGAAATGCTGCAGAAATGAAGCCTTAGCATGAAGAAGGCTCGTATCTAGCTAACCAGCATGATCCAGGTGATACTCAGCCGCCGCCTCCTCCCTTGCCAACAGCGGGACACCCCAATGTGGGAATACAAGTACGAAGACCCCACCACCGTGCGCCACTTCCTCGACACCACCTATGACAATCTGTGGAGGGCGCTATTCAAATCCCAAGAAAGAGGATTGCCAGCAGAAGATGAGGAGGATGTCGGCCTCGACGCCGAACACCCTCCTAAGAAGGTAACAAGGTTTTCATCCACTCCAAAGTCAGACATTCACATTATAGTAGATTGACTCTCCGCTCTCCTATTTCCACAGGGTCGACTTGAGAAGGCCTAGAAGATGAATAGTCTGACTCCGCTGCCCGAAGACCCCAAGTTGGCTCAGCTGGAAGAAATGCTGGTCGTGATGCCTTATAAGGCGCCAGAGAA
The DNA here is from genome assembly GCF_018294505.1 of Triticum aestivum. Classification (NCBI taxonomy): domain Eukaryota; kingdom Viridiplantae; phylum Streptophyta; class Magnoliopsida; order Poales; family Poaceae; genus Triticum; species Triticum aestivum. The sequence continues at coordinate 268,245,619 of NC_057805.1, read as the reverse complement.
AAGGAGAAAAAGAAAAAGAAGAACCCAGTGAGGGAGGCCTGGGAAGGCCTCCGCCTGCGGATCCCTTCGGACACCAAGTCCAGGACACCCACACCCCCGCCACGCATGAGGGGGAGCAGGACGAGGAGGGGGAAGAGGAGAGTGAGCCCCCCGTACCAAAAACAGAGCGGCCTCCGCCAAGGTCGAAGAAGGGCACCCCCGAAGAGGAGTAGGGGGAAGCTGGTCATACCCGATGACACTTCGGACTCAGACAAGGAGTCCGTAGCCTCCGAGAAGGTCCGGGAGAAGGTTCACAGGGTCAAGCCCAGCACGGAAAGGTGAGAATCCGAACACTGCCTGGGTATTGGTTTTACTAACCCAATACTAACTGCATGTGCATACTCATGTTGTAGCCTGCTGCCGAACTCCTTACCTACGAGATATCGGAGGGCGCCTCTCCGCCAGCCGATCTGGCGGAAAGCGGGGGTGACTCGCATTCTGCGCCTCCTCCGGTCGTCGGCGAGACCGAGGAGGTGCCGTCCCAGAGGGCCCCGCCCGTGACGAACACGGGGGGTGATGTGAATGTTGACATGGCCGAAGCTGGCACTTCGACCGCCAAAGACCACGAGAAGGGGCTTGGGAAACCGAGCGTTCTCAGAAGACGATTCCAGAGCCTTCAAGGCCTTCCGAAGCGTCACAGCTACCCCTCAACAAAGGGGGAGTTGAGGCCCTACCACCGGCGCCGAGCACTGGGTTTGGGTCGCGGCGGAGCGGCCGGACCTGATGGGCGCGGTTTGACGAAACGTTTAGTCTGTTAACAGCGGATTGAAACAAGCTTTTGACGGCCTCCTGTCAGGCTTTGAGGTAAGCGAAGTAATGTTCTTTCCTTCATAAAAGTATATTTTATAGTCAGGATATTAACGATCCTTATATATAGTAGCCCCCGAGACTCTGGCAGGTTTTGAAAAGAAACCTGACGAGGATCCAGATCGCCCGAATGATAGGCTAACCGAGGTGCTTGTTACATGAATGCAGGATTCAACATTAGCAGCGGCAGTCAATGCCGCCGAACTCGCTGAGATGAATCGGAAGCTTAAGCCCTCCGACGAATAGCTCCACCTCGTCAACAAACAGTTCGACGAAGCACAATGTTAGTATGAGTGAAATATGATTCCTTGGGATTCTTTTGGCGAACAAGGTGTCCGGCATTATCCCTAATGAAAGGATCGATATAGTTGACTAGAGGGGGGGGGGAATAGGCAACTAACAATTTTTAGCTTTTCTTTACCAATTTAAACTTTGCATCAAAGTAGGTTGTCTAGATATGCAACTAGGTGAGCAACCTATATGATGCAACAACAACAAGCACACAAGCAAGCAAAGGATACAACACAATATAAGCTTGCACAAGTAAAGGTACGAGATAACCAAGAGTGGAGCCAGTGAAGACGAGGATGTGTTACTGAAGTTCCTTCCTTTTGAGGGGAAGTACATCTCCGTTGGAGCGGTGTGGAGGCACAATGCTCCCCAAGAAGCCACTAGGGCCACCGTATTCTCCTCACGCCCTCACATAATGCGAGATGCCGTGATTCCACTATTGGTGCCCTTGGAGGTGGCGACCGGACCTTTACGAACAAGGTTACGGCAATCTCCACAACTTAACTGGAGGCTCCCAACGACACCACGAAGCTTCACCACAATGGAATATGGCTCCGCGGTGACCTCAACCGTCTAGGGTGCTCAAACACCCAAGAGTAACAAGATCCGCAAGGGATTAGTGGGGGGAAGAAAATTTCTCTTGGTGGAAGTGTAGATCGGAGCCTTCTCAACCAATCCCTAGAGAATCAACAAGTTTGATTGGCTAGGGAGAGAGATCGGGCGAAAATGGAGCTTAGAGCAACAATGGAGCTTGGGGATAGAAGAGGTAGTCAACTTAGAGAAGAAGACTCCCCTTTTATACTGATGGAACAAATCCAACCATTATCCACTAACTCAGCCCGCGACGAGCGGTACTACCACACACAACAAGCGGTACTACCGCACGAGCCCACAGTACTACCGCAAGGCCCTGCGGTACTACCGCTGGCGCGGCAGGAGCTAACCCAGACCTGTGGCAAAGAAGCCGAGGGTGGTAGAACCGCTGGCGCGGTACTACCGGTCCCCTTTGCGGTACTACCGCAAGGCAGGGTTGGTCTAGACTAGGAAGGCACAGACATATAAAAATACATCCGTGGCTACTTCCGCTGAGTTCCGCTCCATGCAAAAATCTGACACGGTACTACCGCAAGCCTGGAGCGGTACTACCGCGTAGGGCGCGGATGTAAAAAATTACATCCGCCCCTACTTCCGCTCATGCTGCTGCGCCTGGCCAGAGCTCGCGGTACTACCGTGCCCATGGCGCGATACTACCGTGTAGGGCGCGGATGTAAAAAATTACATCCGCCCCTACAACCGCTCGAGCAGCTGAGCCTGGCCTGAGGCCACGGTACTACCGCTCCCAAGGAGCAGTACTACCGTGAGCACCTGCGGTACTACCGCACCTGAGGCCGGTACTACCGCAAGGGCCTGCGGTACTACCGCTCCAAAGAGCAGTACTACCGCATGCCCCAGTTCAGCAACACTAGGAGTCGTTCATTTTGCAGAGACATGGAGAAACAGTGGATTCCCCAAAGAGCCAAAGGAAAGGTGGTGCAAAAAAGAAACAGACGTGTACGTGTTGATTCCACCCAAACCTTTCCAACGCGGACCCCCTCTTAATAGTACGGCTTTCCTACGACTCAAATCCACCAAAAAGAAACATAGAGAAACGCCGTCTTCAATAGTCTTCGAGGGGCACCAAATCGTCTTGTGCCTAGTCATGATATGTCTGAAATGCTCAATGCACACGATTAGTCCGCAAAAGCATTGTCATCAATCACCAAAACAACTAAGGGATAAATACGCCCTTACAATCTCCCCCTTTTTGGTGGATTGATGACAATACGAGATTTGCACATAGGGATATAAAATAGAACATAGGCAAACCCCACATCTATAAAATATAGACGGGCTCCCCCTAGATGTGTGCTTTCTAGAGAAATGCTTTGGACTGCACGGCACACATACTAGGATCAACACTCCCCCTATATTTTATAGACAAGGCATATCTTGCAACAATATAGCTAACACTAAGCAAGGAGGCAAGATAAAAACTAAGAGCATAAAGTAAAGGGCACAAGATAACATAGGCTCACGGGCTACTAAGTCTGAGAGAGATTAAGGTACGCTAGAGTGCATATGTCTTACACCATATGAAAGAGAACCTGGTCTCACAAGCACAAAACAAACCAAAGCAAACGAGGTCCAACTGAATGAAAGCAAAGTGACAGACGACACACAAAGCGCAAATCCTACACTATCTCCCCCTTTGGCATCGAGACACCAAAAAGGCAGAGAGGACACCTACGACACAAGTGGTGTCCCAAGCTGAATAGATCACTCGTCACGCTCCTCGTCGGACTCGGCAGCGGGGATGGGCTCCTCCTCAGATTCAGTCCACTGGTAGCTCTGCTTCGTCATCCATTCTGCCTCTGGCGTGATGTGCTTCTCAGACCCACTGGATATCTCCTCGCCAAACGTCCTCAAGATCCTCTTGTCGCGGCGGTGACTCTCCTTGGAAGCAACATGGGTCCTGTACTGGCCCTTGGTCTGCATGCAGAACAGAGCCTTCATCTTGTTCTTCAGCTTCTTAGCCCAAGAAGGCTCAGTAGAGGGAGGAGCATATCCAGCAGAGCTGTCCTCATCCGCTTCCTCCTCCTCAATCTCATCCTTGTCCATGTCCATTTGAGTAGCCTCTGCCTCAGCACAGGTAGTGGTGTTAGCCCATTGAGGCTTGATGCGGAGCTTGATGGGGTCGTGACGGATCCAGTCAGGGGCAATAAACTCCTCATCGGGATAGAGCTTCTCCCAAGTCCTCGTGATCAAGAGAAACAGGTAAGGTCCATAGATGGGTACCTTACGGTTGAACACCACAAACCGTAGCTCGCACCACATGATGTGTGAGATGTCAAGTGGTTGTGTCTGAGTGTGACGCGCCTCCTCACAAATGAGCATCATATCCACCAGATAGGCATGCACCTTGTCCTTGTCACCAATGCGTGGAAAGAGGGAGTTGCGGAAGATCCGGTGCATGATGTCAAGGAATGGGTTCAGCACCCACGTCTTCTTGTCATTGGGAAGATTCTTCTCAACATAGTACTGCTGGAGCTTGTTCTTGCTAGCGGACTCGGGGTTGGCACGAGGGCGAACACCAACGGGCGTGTTGAGCCCCTCATCAGGCACCTGTAGCAAAGCCATGAAGTCCTTCCACTTAGCAATCATCTGTTGTCCATTGGCCATCCAGGTTAGGGTCCGTTCCTCATCAGTATGGAAGTGGACCGAAGCAAAGAACTAGGCCACAATCTGAGGATCAAAGTCCAGGTGGAAAGAGATCACGTCCTCAATGCCAAACTGCTCCACAAGGTCCAAAGCCTCACCAAAATAGTCACGGTGCTTATCCTGCCTCATATGATTCATGTCAATCCAGTGCACGTCCATGTAGATGTTCTGCTTAGCCTTGATCACATCCAGATAGATAAGATTCTGCTGCTTGGTCCAGAACAAATCATTCCCTATGAAGTTTGCACGGGGATTCACATAGGGGTTGATCCTCCTTCGAGTGACAAACTCAGCAAGAGGTATCTCATCCATGCCCATTGAGGGCTCCTTGTTCTTGGTGGAGGTGGTCTTGGTTCTGTGTTGGGGGCATTGGATCCCTCTGGAGCTTCATCTTGGTTGCGCAGGCGCTTGGAGCCCGTGTCACGGCTTGGATTCCAACGGCGGACAGTGGAAACGGAGCCAACACCTATGTCACACAACACAAGAACACACAAGAGAAGCAAGAAGGATCAATGCAAAGACCACAGCAAAAACAAACGAAACAAGTAGAGGTAACATTGGGTAGTAGCCACGAGGAAGGTTTGAGGTCAACGGTAGTACTGCTCCATGAAGCGGAACTAAATTTTTAGTACCACTCTAGCCGCGGTAGTACCGCGCCGAGATGGCACGGTAGTACCGCGCCTAGAGCGGAAGTAAAATTTTACTTCCGCGCCGCGTGCGGTAGTACCGCTGCGAAGAAGCGATAGTACCGTATGAGGCGAAAGCGCCCAGAGCGGTAGTACCGTACGAGAGTTGCGGTAGTACCGCTCGGATCAGATTCAAAATGAATCAGATCTGGGAACATCCGTGACAATGGAGCGGTACTACGGTTGATCAAAACTACCGAGTAGCAACATACCAAATAGCATCTCTATAGCACTACAACTCTCCTACATCCTACTCTTGCAAAGATTTGGCCTAAAATCTCAAGAACACAAAGTATCTCCCCAAAACCTAAAGACAAGATAATGAGGCAAAGAGAGAGGGATTTGGGGAGAAACCTTGTTCCATGGCAAGAGGGTGAGGTGGGGATCGATCCCACCGGTCGGAATGCGAGGAGAGTGGCCGGAGATGGAGATCCGGCGAGGTCCTCCGGCGCCGTTCTTGGGCAGGAGAGAGATACGACATGGGAAAAAAGAGTTGAATGGGTATGGGGAAGTTGGAACTCCCCCTGCCCGCTCTTAATCCCCACGCGCTCGCGTCTGCGCGGTAGTACTACCCGGGCGGAAGTACCGCACACGGGGCGGTAGTACCGCTCATCCAGCGGAGGTAAAAAATTACTGCTGTGCTGGTTGCGGTAGTACCGTCCGAAGCTCCTGCGGTAGTACCGTGGCAAGCCACGGTAGTACTGCAAACCCAAGAAAGTGCAAGTTTCGCAAAAGAGGAAAACAGCCTTTGCAATACAACCTTCAAGCGAAAGGACACACCAAGAGCTAACACATGAGGAACTCAAACACGAGCTCGGCATGAAGAAGGAAAGGCAAGAGACAACAAGGACCAAACACACGACACAACCTCTCCAAAGAGAGGGAGGTGGCCGGAGCCACCTATGTTTGAGTCAATTGGTATGGCACCGCGAAGAATTATCCTTGGGCCCATGACCAAAACTCGTCTTTGAAGCACAAGTACCATAAAAAATGGCTAATGTGAAAGAGTTGATCAATTTATGCATAATGGGGGAGGGAGAGTTCATTGAGAGAACAACACTCCCCCTATGTCCATGCCTACACCTAAACAAGATAACAAGTTGAGTATGGTGGGGTGTGCAAGGGTTCAAGCCACATTGCTCGAATCAATGATATTTAGCTCATGCCTTAACTCACGAAATCTTGCTTCATCCAAGGGCTTCGTGAAGATATCTGCAAGGTTATCATGAGTGTTGACATAGTTGAGCTTGATCTCCCCTCGCCTAATGTGATCCCGGATGAAGTGATACCGAATCTCAATGTGCTTCGTCTTGAAGTGTTGCACCGGTTGAGAGAAATCTTGATGGCACTTTCATTGTCACACCAAAGAGGCGCTTTGTCACAAATGACACCGTAATCCTTTAAATTTTGCCTCATCCATAGAAGTTGTGCACAACAACTACCGGCGGCCACATACTCCGCTTTGATGGACGAGAGAGACACACAACTTTGCTTCTTAGAAGACCAACTCACCAAAGAGCAACCAAGGAATTGGCACCCTCCGGAAGTTGACTTCCTATCCACTTTGTCTCCCGCCCAATCGGAGTCCGAGTAGCGTACAAGGTTGAAGCTTGCTCCTCTTGGGTACCATAAGCAAAAGTTTGGGGTATGAGACAAATATCGAAAGATCCGCTTGACCGCCACACAGTGGCTTTCCTTAGGTGCGGCTTGAAACCGTGCACAAATTCCCACACTCAACATGATATCCGGTCTAGATGCACAAAGGTAAAGCAAGGAGCCAATCATGGAGTGATATGCCTTTTGATCCACCGCTTTACCATTGGGATCTATGTCAAGTTGGTATTTGACGGGCATTGGAGTGGAAGCCGGCTTGACATCACTTAGCTTGAATCTCTTGAGCATGTCTTGAGTGTATTTGTCTTGGTTGATGAAGGTCCCTTCTCTTCTTTGCTTGACTTCGAACCTGAGAAAGAACTTCAACTCTCCCATCATGGAGATCTTGAACTTTGAGGTCATGAGAGCGGCGAATTCCTCATTGAAAGCTTTGTTAGGGGAACCAAAGATAATATCATCAACATATAGTTGGCACACAAACAACTCCCCTTTTACCTTCTTAGTAAAAAGAGTGGGGTCGATTTTTCCAATTTCAAATCCACGACCTTGCAACAACTCAGTAAGGTGGTCATACCACACACGTGGGGCTTGTTTAAGGCCATAGAGTGCCTTATCGAGTTGGTACACATGATCGGGGAAATAGGGATCCTCGAACCCGAGGGGTTGTTTGACATACACCAACTCATTAATAGGACCATTAAGAAAAGCACTTTTCACATCCATTTGTTGCAACTTGAAATTATGATGAGAAGCATAAGCAATCAACAAACGAATAGATTCAAGGCGAGCAATGGGAGCAAAGGTTTCACCGTAGTCGATACCCTCGACTTGGGAGTAGCCTTGTGCTACCAAACGAGCCTTGTTGCAGACTATAATTCCATGAGCATCTTGCTTGTTCTTGAATATCCACTTGGTTCCAATGACATTATGGTTCCCCGTTGGCCTTCGTACCAATCTCCACGCCATGTTGTGCTCGAAGTTGTTGAGTTCTTCATGCATGGCATTAAGCCAATCCGGATCTTCGAGCGCCTCATAGACCTTTTGGGGTTCAACACAAGAGACAAACGCGTGATGTTCACAATAGTTTGCCAATTGTCTACGAGTGCTTACCCCCTTTCGTATGCTTCCAAGCACATTTGTCATGAGATGACCCTTGGTAGAGAGCTTGGATGCAATCTTGGCGCCACGACGCTCCAATTCCTCCTCAGGAGTGAGTTGAGGAGTGGTCACTTGATCATCTTGAGCGTCGTCTTGAGCTTGTTCTTGATCTTGAGCTTGCTCTTGATCTTGAACTTGCTCGGGGGAGAGAACTTGACCTTGGGCATCACTTGGTGGTTCAACACCATCTTGAGATTGATCTTGCCCTTGGTCTTGTTCATGAGGTTGAGGGCCTTCACTTTGTTCTTCGGAAGCGTGTGGGCCTTGGGTTGGTGATGGTTCCACTTGAGTGGAACATTGTCCTTCTCCTTCAGCCACAAGGGGTTCCTCAATGGGTAGGATAAACCAACACCCATTCTTCTTATGGCTTGGGGAGGAATTTCATCACCTACATCACAAGTGCCACTTTGCTCCACTTGGGAGCCGTTATTCTCATCAAACTCCACGTTACACGTCTCTTCAATAAGTCCCGTGGACTTATCTGAGGACACAGTAAGCATGAGAGTTTGTAGCATAACCAACAAATATGCGCTCTTGAGCTCTAGCCTCAAATTTAGGCAAACGAACACCTTTCTTGAGAATGAAACACTTACACCCGAACACCCGAAAGTACTTGAGGTTGGGCTTGTTACGGTGAGTATCTCATATGGAGTCTTGTTGAAGCCTTTGCGCAGATAGAGCCGATTGGATGCATGACACGCAGTGTTGATGGCTTCGGCCCAAAAGTTGTATGGAGACTTGAACTCCGCCATCATGGTCCTTGCCGCATCCATCAACGTCTGGTTCTTCCTCTCTGCTACACCATTTTGTTGAGGGGTATAAGGTGCGGAATATTGATGCTTGATCCCCTCATCACTAAGAAACTCATCCAAGGTGTAGTTCTTGAACTTGGTGCCGTTGTCACTTCTTATTGTCAAGATCTTTGCATTGTGTTGGCGTTGGGCTTCATTTGCAAAGTCAATGATGGTTTGTTGGGTCTCACTCTTCCTCTTGAAGAAGTATACCCAAGTGTATCTTGAATAATCATCCACAATCACCAAGCAATACTTCCTACCCCCAAGACTATCAAAGGATGGAGGCCCAAAGAGATCCAAGTGAAGGAGCTCCAAAGGCCTCTTCGAGTAGATGATAGTCGTGGGAGGGTGAGCCTTCTCATGTAGCTTTCCTTCGATACAAGCACTGCAAGCACGATCTTTGGCAAAACTAACATTTGTTAGTCCACGAACATGGTCCCCCTTGAGAAGACTTTGCAAAGATCTCATATTGACATGGGCTAAACGGCGATGCCAAAGCCATCCCACGTCAACTTTAGCCATTAGGCATGTCGCGGTCTTAGTGGGTCGCTCCAAAAAGTTAATCACATAGAGACCATTCTCGACATGCCCAACAAAGGATACTTTAAGAGTCTTGCTCCATAATAGGTCCACGGTATCAATATCAAAGAAAGTGACAAAGCCCATGATTGCAAGTTGACGAACGGAAAGTAAATTGTATGCGAGGGACTCAACAAGCATGACCTTCTCGATCGTGAGATCATGAGAGATGACAACCTTGCCAAGTCCCAATACCTTAGAGGATGAGGCGTCACCCCACTCGACATTGGCGGGCACCGATGGAATCTTGTGCATGTCCACCACCAAGTCCTTGCTTCCGGTCATATGATTAGTGGCTCCATTATCGAGCAACCATGATCCCCCACCGGAAGCAAACACCTACAAGAGATCAATGCTTGGTTTTAGGTACCCATTTTGTAATGGGTCCTTTGATGTTAGTGACAAGGGTCTTAGGAACCCAAATAGACCATTCAATGTACTCATAAGGAGAACCAACAAATTTAGCATAAACATGCCCATCACTAGCACGGCATAACACATAGGAAGGGTTAAAGTCGCCGGCTTTGTTGGAAGGGGTGGCATTGCCCTTCTTGACACCACCACCCTTCACATTGTTCTTCTTCTCCTTAGGAGCGCACTCTCCCTCTTTCACAAAGGTTTGCTTGAGAGGAGGGGGCCGTTTGGCCTTGTCATTCTTCTTCTTGTTCTTGGGTTTGGGTGTGAACCCAATCCCTTCCTTGGCCACAACTTCCTTTTGATTGCTCAAAAAGGTCGTTGAGGTTCTTCTCACCTTGTATGCACGACACAAGGCCTTTCTCAAGTTGCTTCTTCAACTTAGCATTCTCCTCAACAAGATGCACATGCTCACAACACGGGTTAGTAGCATTTGCATTATCAATTAAGACCATATGAAGGAAAGTGGCTTTCTCCTTAGTTAGCTTTACTTGGAGTTGATCATGAGACTCTTTGAGGCTAGCATGACCACCCTTCAAGACCTTGTGAGCCTTGTCAAGTAAATCAAACTCCTCTTTGAGTCTAGCAAGATCAACCCCAAGCTTGGCTTTCTCGAAGTTTAGCACACGAGATACAGCAAGAGCATGATTAAGATCTTTCTTCAATTTAGCATGGTCCTCGTTGTATGACTCCTCAAGAGCCAAACGATGACCGCACTCTTCCTCAAGAGCATTGGAGAGATCCGAGATCTCATCGGCATAGTCACGACTATGCCCCTCCATCTTAGAGATGGTATCTTTGTGAGCCTCGATCATGTCATTGGCTTCACCAAGTTGTTCCAAGAGAGCAACGAAGTGCTTTTTGGATTTACCCTTGAGCTTACTCATAAAAGACTCAAATTCATTTTCCTCCACATTAGACCCCTCAATTTCATCAATGCAATCCGTCAAGGAAGGTTTAGTAATGATGGTAGTTTTGATGTTGGGGGTTACCTTGTTGGTGGCTTTAGCCATGAGGCACTTGGCGGTGATGTTCTCATTGGGTGACTCGAAGAGAGACACCCGTGGAGTTGTCGCAATGGCAACGGAGGCCATGGCAACCGACTCACCGTCTTCATCATCATAATCATCCTCATTCTACTCTTCTTGTGCCACTAACCCCTTGGGAGGAGTCTTCTTGGTGAAGTTGCTCTTGTTGGGGAAGGACTTGGCCTTGTCTTATCGGATGAGCTTGCCACCATTGTCTTCCCTCTTCTCATAGGGACACTCCGCAACAAAGTGACTCACATTGCCACAATTGTAGCAAGTCCTCACTCGTTGCTTTCTCTTCGTGCCACTTGAGTTGTTCTTGTTGAAGTTTGGCCTTGAGTTCTTCTTGCTCCAAAATTGCCTTGAAGCGAGAGCCATGTGCTCATGATAAGCACATTTTGTATCTTCGGGGTTGCTCTCCTCTTCTTCTTCCTCTTCATCCTCTTCTTCCGCACCAACCTTGGCCTTCAAAGCAAGGTTGGGCTTCTTAGCTCTTTGAGAACGCAACACCGCATTGTCGGCGGTCTTGTCCAAGATCCTCATTGCCACAAACTCATCCAAGACTTCACTTGAGGACAAGGTGTGGAAGTCCGATCTTTGATGGATGACGGAGGACATGGCCTTGTGATAAGGCATCATGGCCTTTAGGAACTTGCGCTTGATCCAATTGTCATCCGTATCCTTGCTTCCATGATCTCGGAGTGAGACCGCGAGAGTGGTTAACCTCCGGTAAAGCTCACGAGGTTCTTCATCTTCATTCATTGCAAACTCATCGGCCTCATCTTGCACCACTTCATAGTTGGAGTGTTGAATGCTTGCGCTTCCCTTGTAAAGGGAAACAACATGGTGCCATGGTTCCTTGGCCATGGTGAAAGGTCGGAGATGTGCAAGATCTTCGGATGGAATTGCATCTTGGATGATGAAGAGAGCATTCCCGTTGAATTGATGATCCGCGACTTCTCTAGGGGTGAAGTTTCTTGGGTCATGCGGATAGAAACCTTGCTCAATGATTCTCCAAAAGTTAGTATTAACATGGTTTAAATGACGTTTAAAGCGATATACCCAAGCATCAAAATCCTCATTTTTCACAATCTTAGGAGGAGGGCCGGCATGATTTAAATGAGTGGAGGGAATAGGTCCTCCATAAGTAGGAGGTGGTTCCACATGGGCAAAGATGCCACTATCATTATTACCACTAGACAAAGGAACTTTCTCACTAGTAGCTCCCCCCTTGTCGGAGTTAGCATCCGACACCTTGTTAGTGGGATCGACCACTTCCAACAGTGCGGTGGATAATTTGAGACCATCAAGAAAGTTCTCAAACATTCCTTTGACCTCGGCCGTCATGGAGTTTTTCAATGTGTCTAAAGCCACATTGAACTCCTCACGAGAGACCGTGGTTGCCCCATCGGCCGTAGACGAGAACGGATTCACACCGGAGTGCTCCTCCCCACCGTCTATGGTGTCAACCATACTCTTCGGACGGCAAAGTCCTTAATAAAGAGACAAGGCTCTGATACCAATTGAAAGGATCGATATAGTTGACTAGAGAGGGGGGGGGGTGAATAGGCAACTAACAATTTTTAGCTTTTCTGTACCAATTTAAACTTTGCATCAAAGTAGGTTGTCTAGATATGCAACTAGGTGAGAAACCTATATGATGCAACAACACCAAGCACACAAGCAAGCAAAGGATACAACACAATATAAGCTTGCACAAGTAAAGGTACGAGATAACCAAGAGTGGAGCCGGTGAAGACGAGGATGTGTTACCGAAGTTCCTTCCTTTTGAGGGGAAGTACGTCTCCGTTGGAGCGGTGTGGAGTCACAATGCTCCCCAAGAAGCCACTAGGCCACCGTATTCTCCTCACGCCCTCACACAATGCGAGATGCCGTGATTCCACTATTGGTGCCCTTGGAGGCGGCGACCGAACCTTTACAAACAAGGTTGGGGCAATCTCCAAAACTTAATTGGAGGCTCCCAACGACACCACGAAGCTTCACCACAATGGAATATGGCTCCACGGTGACCTCAACCGTCTAGGGTGCTCAAACACCCAAGAGTAACAAGATCAGCAAGGGATTAGTGGGGGGAATCAAATTTCTCTTGGTGGAAGTGTAGATCGGAGCCTTCTCAACCAATCCCTAGAGAATCAACAAGTTTGATTGGCTAGGGATAGAGATTGGGCGAGAATGGAGCTTAGAGCAACAATGGAGCTTGGGGATAGAAGAGGTAGTCAACTCGGAGAAGAAGACTCCCCTTTTATAGTGATAGAACAAACCCAACCGTTATCCACTAACTCAGCCCGCGATGAGCGGTACTACCGCACGAGCCCACAGTACTACCACAAGGCCCTGCGGTACTACCGCTGGTGCAACAGGAGCTAACCCAGACCTGTGGCAAACAAGTCGAGGGCGGTAGAATCGCTGGTGCGGTACTACCGCTCCCCCTTGCGGTACTACCGCAAGGAAGGGTTGGTCTAGACTGGGAAGGCACAGACATATAAAAATACATCCATGACTACTTCCGCTAAGTTCCGATCCATGCAAAAATCCGACACGGTACTACCACAAGCCTGGAGCGGTACTACCGCCTAGGGCGCGGATGTAAAAAATTACATCCACCCCTACTTCCGCTCATGCTGCTGCGCCTGGCCAGAGCTCACGGTACTACCGCGCCCATGGCGCGGTACTACCATGTAGGGCGCGGATGTAAAAAATTACATCCACCCCTACAACTGCTCGAGCAGCTAAGCCTGGCCTGAGGCCACGGTACTACCGCTCCCAAGGAGCGGTACAACCGTGAGCACCTGCGGTACTACTGGACCTGAGGCCGGTACTATCACATCCTAGCTAGTTCATGCATTAGAGTGTTGCATCATGTTTCTTTTTTTCCAGAAACTTGAAATGGGGAAGACAGAAACCCCAGCACCCCCTGTTAACAACTAGGGTTTACTAAAAATAATTTCAATGAACCTGAAATGCCCTTCTAAAATGTTCATCATCTCTGCCTTGGTCTTAAACCACTGCCAAAAGTGATGCACAAATTTCTAGGACATCTTAAGGTCACTGGATTAATCCATTAGCTATTTGATTTTGGGCATTTAAATAATATAAAATATTTCAAGTGCTCAAATAATTCCAAACTAAAATGTTCCATGCCATATAAATTCTAAACAGTGGCCATGTGCATTTTGGTGATTTTAGGAGATGCCTAAGTATTTTTAATAATGCAACAAACTTACAGAAAAATAGAAAAACAATTAAAAATTAGAAAAAGAGAGAGAGAGAGAGAGAGAAAGGCCAGAGGCCATTTACCTGGCGCCCACCCGCGGCCCAGCAGAGGCCCAGCCCACCCGGCCGTGCCAGTCATCCCCCACCTCTGCCAGTAGGCAGAGGAGGGACACCGCGACGCCGCCGCGCGCGCCACGGCGTCACCTGCTTGCCGCCCACGCCTCTGGAGGATCTGGACGACGCCCACGTCGCCCGCTCGACCGCCCCGACACCTCATTCGCCCCCTGCACCTCTCCCTCGCCTCGCCTCCGCCATGGCCGACGCTGCCGAGCTCGCGCCGGCGTGAACCTCGCAGCCACCGTGCTCCCCTCGCCTTCCCGTGCTGTCCAGCAGCTTCGTCTCGACGCCCTCGTCCTCTCAATCGAGTCAGGCAACGCCGAACGGCCTGCATCGCCCCTGCACCCTCGACTTCGCCGCCTCTGCTCTGAGATCGCCGGTGACCTCCCGACGTCGTCAGCTCGTCCCCGACCGCGCCGTTTGCTTCTACGTGACCGCAGTGAGCTCCGCTACCTTCTCCCCCTTCTCGTTCTCGTTCTCGAGCTCCGTAGCAATTGCACGTAGCTCACCCGCACGCGCCGCCGCCGAGCTCGTCGCCGGCGCCACTCTGGCCACTCCCCGGCCGCGCCACCCCCACGGTTGGATGCGGACGAGCGTCCGCATCCCGTAGCTGTGCTCCGCGCGCCAAACGGCGCCCCGTAGGGCAAACCCGTGGCTCGCCGCCGCGTCTGGCCTCGCCGGCGGCTAAACGCCGGCGAGTTGACCCCGTTTGACCCAGGCTGACCCCCTCCCCTGAGTCAATGACAAGTGGGGCCCGCCTGCTAATTAACCTGGATTAACATTTAATTAATTCTAAATTAGTTAGTTTACTAACAGTGACACTGATGTGTGGACCCCACACGTCAGGTTTGACCTGGACGACCCCGCTGACCAGCTGACGTCACCCTGACGCAATGCTGACGCATTAATTTAATTACTGGAATTATTTTTATACAGGAAATTCCAGAAAATACCCAAAACTTCTAAAATTCATAGAAATTCAACCATAACTCCAAATGAAATAAATTATATATGAAAAATTATCAGAAAAATGCAATCTATCCATCTGTATCATTTTCATGCATGTCAAACTAAGTTATACCTGCTGTATAGGTGAAAACATGATAATGACATTTTAAATGCTAAATGTGGAGTTTGCATATGAACCCTTAGTTCATATGGACTTCATTTAAACTGTTGTTAGATGCATTAATGTAAATCATAACATTCTTGACATGTCACGACCATGCATCATATTGTTGCATTGCATTGATTAAGTTTCCTCTCTGTTGCCGGTAATTGTCCCCTCTCGATAGCCGTGATTCCGACGATGAGTTCGAGACACCGATGAAGAACTATAATATCTTCAGAAGTGCCAGGCAAGCAAATCCCCTTGTTCATTCCGATACAATCCCACTCTCTCGCTCCTGCGCTCTTTTACTACATTAGGATAACAACGATTCATTTGTTACTTGCTGCGGTAGTTGAACCCCTTATCCTCTGCATGACCTGTCATTGCCACAGTAAATAGATGAAACCCACTAGCATGAGTAGGAGTTGTTTGAGCCCTGATGTGCCTACTCATTCATGCTTGTTTGTCATGCCTGCTACTGCTTAGAGTTGAGTCGGGTCTGATTCATCGGGGATGAGTTGGAATGGTGATGAACATGTCCTACTGTGTGTGAGCTAAGTGTGTGAACACGATTTGGTAAAGGTAGCGATGAGAGGCCATGTAGGAGTACATGGTGGGTTGTCTCATTGCAGCCGTCCTCATGAACTGAGTTCTGTGTTTGTGATCCATGAAACAGTTACTACCACGCATTGGGCCCGAAACCAATGGACCCTCTCGGCTTCTTAATCACCCTTGTCCTCTGTCCAGGAGTTGCAAGTAGTTTCTGGTGTTTGTAGTATGCTGGAGGCCGTGCGCAGCGCTGACCCGAGGGGTGGGCTGTGATGCGGTAGGCACGTGGCCGGGCATGCCAGGCGCCCGTTTGGTGTCTTGGAACCCTGTACACATCGTTCGGGGCCGTATGTGGAAACCTCGGCCGGACTCCCATGCGGATGGAACCTGAATAGGCGATAAACCTGGACTAGAGACTTGAGTGTTTAGGTAGGCCGTGGCCGACACCCTCGCCGGGCTTCCGCTTGAAGGTTGCCGAGTACATGTCGTGTAAACGACGGTAAGTGGTGAGAGCGTGTGTGACGAAGTACACCCCTGCAGGGTTAATATGATCTATTCGAATAGCCGTGTCCGCGGTAAAGGACTTCTGGGTTGCCTATAACAGTTCATAGACAAGTGAAAGTGGATACTCTAAAATGCGCAAGATAAGCGTGAGTGCTATGGATGGCGTTCTCGTAGGGACACAGGAGCGGATCCATAGTGGAGTATTGATATGGTGAATATGTGGACTCGTGTGCGCCACCTCAAAAGAGTTACTTGCAGTCATAGTTAGGATAGCCACCGAGTCAAAGCTGGCTTGCTGCAGTTAAACTCCATCACCCCCTTTGTTGATACCGATGCATAGGTAGATAGTTCTGATGTAAGTCTTGCTGGGTACATTTGTACTCACGTTTGCTTATTTTATGTTTTGCAGAGAGACGTCAGTCTCGCTAGTAGTTCCGTGTGGACTTCGACGTTTAGCTTGATACCTCAGCTACGATCTTGTGCCCTCGGCAGGATCTAGTAAATAGTCAGGCTTCTCAGCCTTTTTCATTTGTAGATGTCTGTACTCAGACATATTAAGCTTCCGCATGTGTTTGACTTGTATGCTCTGAATGTTGGGTCATGAGACCTATGTTTGTATTATCTCGCTCCTCGGAGCCTAATGAATAAGTACTTGAGTCGTAGAGTTATGTTGTGATGCCATGTTGTATTTACACATATCGAGCATATTGTGTGTATGATTGAAATGCTTGGTATGTGTGGGATCCGACAACCTAGTTGTTTATCCTTGGTAGCCTCTCTTATGGGGAAATGTAGTCTTGTGCTTCCATGAGCCATAGTAGTCCGCTACAGCCCGGTTCACCGGAGTCCTGCTAGCCCAACACTACTGCTCCGGAACACTTGACTGGCCGGCATGTGATTCACTTCGTTCCTGTGTCTGTCCCGCCGGGGAATTTCACGCGGTGACATCCGGAGTCCTGCCTAGCCTGCTACAGCCCGGGTTCCCGGAGTCCTGTTAGCCCAGTGCTACAGCCCGGATTCGCACGCTGCTGACCGACATGCTCGATGTTGATTCATGTATGCCTATCCCCGTAAGTTAGTGCCACTTTGGGTTCACGACTAGCCATGTCGGCCCGGGTTCTCTGTCATATGGATGCTAGCGACACTATCATATACGTGAGCCAAAAGGCGCAGACGGTCCCGGGCCATGGTAAGGCCACACCCGTGGGAATACCGTGCGTGAGGCCGCAAAGTGATATGAGGTGTTACAGGCTAGATTGGTCTGACTTAGAATCGGGGTCCTGACAGCGTTGGTATCAGAGCCTGACTGCCTGTAGGTTTACGAAGCAAAACTGGTCGAAGTTGAGTCTAGAAATGCTGTAGTTATATAAGGGAATTGATTGCGGAAGGGAATGTAAGGCTCTTTTTACTCCTTTACCTTATGCCCTTCTGATCTGAGTCACCCTCTTCTCTTCTACGGGGATTAAGAACTAGGCTTCTCATCTTTCTATCAGGATCACGTGTTACTAATCTATAGACTTGTAGGATTGTTGGATTTAAGCCCCAGTTCAGTTTCTTCTACTTCCGTGTGTTCATAGTTGGTCTCGGAACCTTGATATTGTGCTTCTAAGTGGTTATGCCACCATTTTTGCTGGATGTCTCAAATCCTTTGAGCATTTACAGCCGTTATGCTGTCCGAGTCATCCCAGGCTTCTAAATAATCTGATGCATTTGCAAATCCCTTCTTTCCGTTCTCGTTGTTCCTTTGGGCCAGATTAACCACACTAATCATTGAGTTGAGGTACTCTGTTTCCTTGACATATATGTTGGAGTTATTATTATGACCCTAGGTGTCTTAGAGGACCACTTAGTAATCTAGCAATGCTTGCATCCCCAGTGTGATGATTCTGGCCATTATTCTCGAAAGCATCCCGTGATGCCATTTAGTTAGTAGGCATTCTATTTCTGGGTTCTTGAGCCCAAGATTCACTCCACTTACCTCCTGTTGATAGTGTTTGCTCGTTCCTTTAGGATATTAGTAACCTTGCGACAGTCCTTGAGGTCCGTGGTATTTCCTTCTTCCAAATACCATGAACCATTATGGCAGAAGTTCTTTTAACCAAAAGATCACAACCAGGGCGCTCTTGAGGAGTACTCCATTCATATTGTGACTCTGCCAGTCCTTCCTCCTCTGCATGGGTTATCTGGAAGAAATATGTTGAATTTGTTCGACATACTAATCCATGCATCCACAACTCAGAAAAACATATGTTCCTTTGGGTTGTCCCTCTTTAGTTATTTTCTGGCCCTCGTCTATCAATTGATAGTCAGGAGTAATTGTGCATTTGTGTTATCGATGCCTATTATTCTTGTGGTCTGTCAAGCCATTCTAATCCGGAATGACTAGGAGAAACAAACTCCAGTACCTCGTCCATCTCTGGGATTGGGTCAAAGTAGTTGTATTCCACAGATCAAAATGCCAAACCAGTTTTTGTTCTGTTCTACCTTCGAGTATTACCCCCTTTATGTCGAGAATATCGTAGGAATTGCACCACCTCTTATGAATTCTTGACGCAGTGATACTCCTCGCCATCATCACTCATTTCTTGGCCCCGTGTTGTTGCAACCGGAATGCCGACAAGTGAACTATGATGTGTGAAATCAATACTCCTAGCAACTCCGTTGCTTGGTAGTTAAAGGACAATAATTTCATCCTTAGCGTGTTGGTTACTGAATCACATCCTAAGGTTGATCGTGCTACCTAGTCCTTATTTCCGGTGCACTCTTCGATCAATGAGTTAGGATTATTCAATCCCTTGCTTATTTGATCATATCGTCTTGCTCTGAAAGGCGAGATTGTTCTCGAGCCTAGTAACATATCGGTGGTTCGTGATTTCCTGAATATCTTCTCGGAAGTATCACCAGGTTGCTCCCTGACCGTTATGTTGAGCTCGTGATCAAGTTGGTTTCCTATAAACCACCCCTTCTCCAAGAATCTGTGTTGGATACCCCTGAGCTAGTTGGTTGAGCTAAACAACAACTTGGAGAGTTGGAAGATAAAAGCTTTGTCTGACTTAGTTCATCATTAAGGGATATCTTGGTGTGTGTGTGCGTTAAAGAAAGATGATATCTTCATTGATTGACCCTCATGATCAGTTGTTGGATCTATTATCTTACCAATCTTTGATTTGAGTATGGGCTATCGTCAAGTCAAATCAGAACCAACGATGTTCGTAATGTTGTCTTACTCGTGGTTGATCCCTCGAGCATACACCATTATATCTTTTAGGTCTGACCAATGCTATCATCGTGTTCACACGATGGTGGAAGTCCAGTGCTATGGAAATTCCGATGAGTTGCTGTTGAGCCCATCAACAGCATCTTGTTTTCCCCATGATTCGTGTTAAACATTAAGCTAGTGTTGGAAACTTTGTAAACAATGCCTTCATGTTCCGTTCATGAAGCATATGTTTGGATGAATGTAGTGACTTCCTCTAATTCACGTGCATCTGATGCAAGTTGCCGTCGTGGATTTGAGAAAGTCAATGTTGCTTCTTTTGGAATCATCCCAAAATCGGTCATGCATACGTGCGAAGTATTCTGTGGTTCGGAGACTTGCAACCTCCATTCTATATGTGTTCCTAGCACACCAAGCCACTGATTGATTTGTTCAAGGAAAAGGAGTTGTTCTGCAAATCCTAGGTCATGCACAAGACTTCGTTACCCTAGATGATGGTTCCCCACCTGAACTCGATAGTGTTTTATCATAAGACTACTATGTGGTCATGCTTGTGTGGGACAGCGTGTTCACATGTGTTTAGAAGAACCATCTCATGTTTTGGAGCTTGCTATCTTAGTTCATTCCTCGAGAATCTCGCAACGCCATCTCGTCGAATTGTGTTGCAAACTTTCTTTTCAGACATGCTGAGTCTGAAGTATCCTATCACCAATCGGATCTGAATCTCAGGCAGATATGATGGTTGGAACATTCCCAACGGTTGCATTTTGTTCCCAGCTTGCACCCCATCGTGCCAATTTTCCATGGGCTGCCCTTCTCAGCAGTTGCTGTCCAGGTCCATCTTCAAAGGTGGACTTACCATGAGTCCCATTCATTTCCGATGATAAGCAAAAATCATCCATTTCGTTGTCTTCAACAAGGTAGTCCACATCGTCCATTCTAGCCCGAGTGTGTCGTTCTCCCGAACTCCCTCGAACGATCGTTTGTGATTGCCTTAGGCTGGCATAAAGAGTTTCAATGATATTTATATCAAAAGTAATTCTTTTTGCCACTTGAGGGAATAATTCTACGAGTCACCTTTCCCAAGGTGCCCCATTATGGAATCATGGCAATTTTCCTCGCTGCTTTGAAACCCTCGTCAAATTGTTTCTTCCGCCCCTCCTGATGCATGTTTTGGCTCTCAGCTCCAGAGATGTTTCTTTTTCTCATTCCGTGAATTGATCTTGTGATCATAAAGATGATCCTAAGTTGCTCGAATCTCAGAAAGATCGATTCTTCTAAAATTCTCTCTCTCTATTCGTTGTTATGTTGGATGTAGTTCTCAAAGCAAGACGTCGAGATCAAGGTGATGCAATGAATCAACATCTTCGAGAAGAGCAATTGGATCATGAAGATTGTATTAGTTTGTGTCCCCTCTGTCTTCTTACCTCACATCTTGAATCTCGGGACGAGATTCTTGTTTATTGGGGGTGAGTTGTCACATCCTAGCTAGTTCATGCATTAGAGTGTTGCATCATGTTTCTTTTTTTCCAGAAACTTGAAATGGGGAAGACAGAAACCCCAGCACCCCCTGTTAACAACTAGGGTTTACTAAAAATAATTTCAATGAACCTGAAATGCCCTTCTAAAATGTTCATCATCTCTGCCTTGGTCTTAAACCACTGCCAAAAGTGATGCACAAATTTCTAGGACATCTTAAGGTCACTGGATTAATCCATTAGCAATTTGATTTTGGGCATTTAAATAATATAAAATATTTCAAGTGCTCAAATAATTCCAAACTAAAATGTTCCATGCCATATAAATTCTAAACAGTGGCCATGTGCATTTTGGTGATTTTAGGAGATGCCTAAGTATTTTTAATAATGCAACAAACTTACAGAAAAATAGAAAAACAATTAAAAATTAGAAAAAGAGAGAGAGAGAGAGAGAAAGGCCAGAGGCCATTTACCTGGCGCCCACCCGCGGCCCAGCAGAGGCCCAGCCCACCCGGCCGTGCCAGTCATCCCCCACCTCTGCCAGTAGGCAGAGGAGGGACACCGCGACGCCGCCGCGCGCGCCACGGCGTCACCTGCTTGCCGCCCCGCGCCTCTAGAGGATCTGGACGACGCCCACGTCGCCCGCTCGACCGCCCCGACACCTCATTCGCCCCCTGCACCTCTCCCTCGCCTCGCCTCCGCCATGGCCGACGCTGCCGAGCTCGCGCCGGTGTGAACCTCGCAGCCACCGTGCTCCCCTCGCCTTCCCGTGCTGTCCAGCAGCTCCGTCTCGACGCCCTCGTCCTCTCAGCCGAGTCAGGCAACGCCGAACGGCCTGCATCGCCCCCTGCACCCTCGACTTCGCCGCCTCTGCTCCGACGTCATCAGCCCGTCCCCGACCGTGCCGTTTGCTTCTACGTGACCGCAGTGAGCTCCGCTACCTTCTCCCCCTTCTCGTTCTCGCTCTCGAGCTCCGTAGCAACTGCATGTAGCTCACCCGCACGTGCCGCCGCCGAGCTCGTCGCCGGCGCCACTCCGGCCACTCCCCGGCCGCACCACCCCCACGGTTGGATGCGGACGAGCGTCCGCATCCCGTAGCTGTGCTCCGCGCGCCAAACGGCGCCCCGTAGGGCAAACCCGTGGCTCGCCGCCGCGTCTGGCTTCGCCGGCGGCTAAACGCCGGCGAGTTGACCCCGTTTGACCCAGGCTGACCCCCTCCCCTGAGTCAATGACAAGTGGGGCCCGCCTGCTAATTAACCTGGATTAACTTTTAATTAATTCTAAATTAGTTAGTTTACTAACAGGGACACTGACGTGTGGACCCCACACGTCAGGTTTGACCTCGACGACCCCGCTGACCAGCTGACGTCACCCTGATACAATGCTGACGCATTAATTTACTTACTAGAATTATTTTTATACAGGAAATTCCAGAAAATACCCAAAACTTCTAAAATTCATAGAAATTCAACCATAACTCCAAATGAAATAAATTATATATGAAAAATTATCAGAAAAATGCAATCTATCCATCTGTATCATTTTCATGCATGTCAAACTAAGTTATACCTGCTGTATAGGTGAAAACATGATAATGACATTTTAAATGCTAAATGTGGAGTTTGCATATGAACCCTTAGTTCATATGGACTTCATTTAAACTGTTGTTAGATGCATTAATGTAAATCATAACATTCTTGACATGTCACGACCATGCATCATATTGTTGCATTGCATTGATTGTGTTTCCTCTCTGTTGCCGGTAATTGTGCCCTCTCGATAGCCGTGATTCCGACGATGAGTTCCATGACACCGATGAAGAACTATAATATCTTCAGAAGTGCCAGGCAAGCAAACCCCCTTGTTCATTCCGATACAATCCCACTCTCTCGCTCCTGCTCTCTTTTACTGCATTAGGACAACAATGATTCATCTGTTACTTGCTGCGGTAGTTAAACCCCTTATCCTCTGCATGACCTGTCATTGCCACAGTAAATAGATGAAACCCACTAGCATGAGTAGGAGTTGTTTGAGCCCTGATGTGCCTACTCATTCATGCTTGTTTGTCATGCCTGCTACTGCTTAGAGTTGAGTCGGGTCTGATTCATCGGGGATGAGTTGGAATGGTGATGAACATGTCCTACTGTGTGTGAGCTAAGTGTGTGAACACGATTTGGTAAAGGTAGCGATGAGAGGCCATGTAGGAGTACATGGTGGGTTGTCTCATTGCAGCCGTCCTCATGAACTGAGTTCTGTGTTTGTGATCCATGAAACAGTTACTACCACGCATTGGGCCCGAAACCAATGGACCCTCTCGGCTTCTTAATCACCCTTGTCCTCTGTCCAGGAGTTGCAAGTAGTTTCTGGTGTTTGTAGTATGCTGGAGGCCATGCGCAGCGTTGACCCGAGGGGTGGGCTGTGATGCGGTAGGCACGTGGCCGGGCATGCCAGGCGCCCGTTTGGTGTCTCGGAACCCTGTACACATCGTTCGGGGCCGTATGTGGAAACCTCGGCCGGACTCCCTGCGGATGGAACCTGAATAGGCGATAAACCTGGGCTAGAGACTTGAGTGTTTAGGTAGGCCGTGGCCGACACCCTCGCTGGGCTTCCGCTTGAAGGTTGCCGAGTACATGTCGTGTAAACGGCGGTAAGTGGTGAGAGCGTGTGTGACGAAGTACACCCCTGCAGGGTTAATATGATCTATTCGAATAGCCGTGTCCGTGGTAAAGGACTTATGGGTTGCCTATAACAGTTCATAGACAAGTGAAAGTGGATACTCTAAAATGCGCAAGATAAGCGTGAGTGCTATGGATGGCGCTCTCGTAGGGAAACAGGAGCGGATCCATAGTGGAGTATTGGTATGGTGAATATGTGGACTTGTGTGCGCCACCTCAAAAGAGTTACTTGCAGTCGTAGTTAGGATAGCCACCGAGTCAAAGCTGGCTTGCTGCAGTTAAACTCCATCAGCCTCTTTGTTGATACCGATGCATAGGTAGATAGTTCTGATGTAAGTCTTGCTGGGTACATTTGTACTCACGTTTGCTTATTTTATGTTTTGCAGAGAGACGTCAGTCTCGCTAGTAGTTTCGTGTGGACTTCGACGTTTAGCTTGATACCTCAGCTACGATCTTGTGCCCTCGGCAGGATCTAGTAAATAGTCAGGCTTCTCAGCCTTTTTCATTTGTAGATGTCTGTACTCAGACCTGTTAAGCTTCCGCATGTGTTTGACTTGTATGCTCTGAATGTTGGGTCATGAGACCTATGTTTGTATTATCTTGCTCCTCGGAGACTAATGAATAAGTACTTGAGTCGTAGAGTTATGTTGTGATGCCATGTTGTATTTACACATATCGAGCATATTGTGTGTATGATTGAAATGCTTGGTATGTGTGGGATCTGACAACCTAGTTGTTTATCCTTGGTAGCCTCTCTTATGGGGAAATGTAGTCTTGTGCTTCCATGAGCCATAGTAGTCTGCTACAGCCCGGTTCACCGGAGTCCTGCTAGCCCAGCACTACTGCTCCGGAACACTTGACTGGCCGGCATGTGTTTCACTTCGTTCCTGTGTCTGTCCCTTCGGGGAAATGTCACGCGGTGACATCCGGAGTCCTGCCTAGCCTGCTACAACCCAGGTTCCCGGAGTCCTTTTAGCCCAGTGCTACAGCCCGGATTCGCACGCTGCTGACCGACATGCTCGATGTTGATTCATGTATGCCTGTTCCCGTAAGTTAGTGCCACTTTGGGTTCACGACTTGCCATGTCGGCCCGGGTTCTCTGTCATATGGATGCTAGCGACACTATCATATATGTGAGCCAAAAGGTGCAAATGGTCCGGGCCATGGTAAGGCGACACCCGTGGGAATACCGTGCGTGAGGCCGCAAAGTGATATGAGGTGTTATAGGCTAGATCGGTGTGACTTAGAATCGGGGTCCTGACAGGTACTACCGCAAGGGCCTGCGGTACTACCGCTCCGAAGAGCAGTACTACCGCATGCCCTAGTTTAGCAACACTAGGAGTCCTTCATTTTGCAGAGACACGGAGAAACGGAGGATGCCCCAAAGAGCCAAAGGAAAGGTGGTGCAAAAAAGAAACAGACGTGTACGTGTTGATTCCACCCAAACCTTTCCAACGCAGACCCCCTCTTAATAGTACGGCTTTCCTACGACTCAAATCCATCGAAAATAAACGTAGAGAAACGCCATCTTCAATAGTCTTCGAGGGGCACCAAATCGTCTTGTGCCTAGTCATGATATGTCTGAAATGCTGAATGCACACGATTAGTCCGCAAAAGCATTGTCATCAATCACCAAAACAACTAAGGGATAAATATGCCCTTACACCTAAGCAAGAGACTGTTTTGCAGCTGCCGTCGCGAAGGTCAAAAGCCTCAAGGCCGAACTGCTGCAGACCAGAAAGGAAGCGGCCGAACAGAAGGTGGCGGCCGAACAGGAGGCTGCCGATCTCACGTTGGTGAAAACCGAACGCGAGAAGCATGAGGCCAGGGTGGACGAAGTGCAACAAGAGCTCAAGGATGCCGTCAGAAAATGTGAGGACCTTGAACAAAAGAACAAGTAGCACGCCACTGCGCTGGCAAACATGAAGACAAAGATTCAAGAGGCGTGGTCGGAGACACGGAGCGCCCGGGAGGAGCTCCAGCAAGTGAAGCAAATTGCCAATGTTAAGCAATACTTACTGTACAGTGTATTTGGTGGTCAAAGATTCAAGTTGCTAACCCGGGTCTGGCATTCAGCAGGCGCCATAGCGGATCTCCCGAAGAGTGTGGCCGATGCCACAAGGCATTATGCTGCCCGGGAGGGTGACGTTGAGCTATGGACATTCTGGGTGCAATTCCAGGTGCCCAAACATCCTCTCCTCCTTATGAATCAAATGAAGCAGTTGATGGAGATGTACCAAATGGCGGAACCGGCCATGAAGGACCTCTATGTCTGGCTATGGTCCTCCGAGCCCGTGCCGAGTAGCTACTTCAGTCTAGTGGCGAAGTTGTGTGACGCGTCTTCCCGGATTGATGCCATCAAGCGTTTGATGTGCATCGAGGGGGCTCAGATGGCGTTTGCAAAGATAATGGTGCATTGGCCTAAGATCGAGCCCGTCGAGATGGCCACCGGTCGTCCGCCAGCTAGGAAGGAGCATAGGCGCCCAGAGCAGTACTTCGCAGCCGTGATGGACGGTGCTCGGGCCGTGGAGGTGTAGTGTTGCAAGGATGTACTCCTTGAGTAGTTACGTTGTTGATATATGAACTTGCGATGAAACCTTATGCTTTTATGAGCTAATGGTATTTTGTATGGTTTATCATACTTGTGTGTATTTTATGTTTAATTTTGACTCTTGTGCAGCCGTTTTTATCCTGAAAGTTACTAGTCGTCGGCTTCAGCCCCCACGTAGATGCTATGAGGGGTGTTCCATCCTCCACACTATAACCCTTAGCCGACGTCTCAGTGCCTAGAGGCGGTAGTGTAGGAGGGGAACAAGGCAATCGGACTATGCGGTTTTATTACCTTCACTTAGCCATAAGAACTTGACAGTGGGGGCTGGTGACCAGCCCCCGGTGTGTTGAGGTGTTGGGCGGACCTTAGGGACGAACATCACTCACTTGATTTGTTCAAATACTAATCCTTCATAGTACACAGTACAATCTCTAACAATTTTTGGTTCGAAGACCAGTCATCGGATTGTCGACCAGTTCTCGCCTATTATGACAGTCAATTTTCGGCTTTCTTCACTAAGGTACTTAACCAAACTAGGCGGAAGTACAATCACAGTGGTTCTCCCTTTACATTCTTAGACGAACATGCAGAACATAAAAAGGTAAGCACAGGAGCAGGGTAACCCAACTATTGACCCAAGACATAATTCGGAGCCGGTGCATATAATGCAATATCCAAGACACCAAACACAGTGAAAAGAAAAAGGTGTCGGTCTTTAATGTATAGGGCGACATCTAGGCCAAGCCCTCGGTCCAATAACCCGCGTATAAATGGAACCCGAAGTGTATAATGCTTGATTGAGGCAGATTCGAAGAGCGAAAAGTAAGAACTGGGGAAAAATACAACATAAGCGACTATAGAGGAACCATAAATGGTTTGCTTTATTTCCAATAAGCTCATGACATCTAGCCATACACTTCGAACTGTCGAATCAAGACTTCAAAAAAAGGAAAAAGATTAATTTATAGATGAAAGGTTTACGCAGGGTCTTGATATGTGGGTTAACACTCGAACTGTGCCCTACTGCACGTCTGCACCTTTGTTTCTACTAAGAGAGACAACATTGTTGGATGGTTGTCCGATGACGGGTCCTTGACAGGGAGTCCTTGAGAGGTTGCTGTGTTGGTGGGGCTTGATGCCGCATAGGTCCTAGATGGTACATGTTTGTCGTCCGAACACGCATTGTGCCATGGTACGGTCGAACTGAACTCTTGGTGATTAAGCCCCATAGCTGCCCATGGTATTTTGAGCGTGAAATTGTGATATCAAGGCACATAGTGTGCTGCTGGGTTGGGCAGGCCATGGGGGGCGTATTTCTATGTATGCCGAACCACAGGGAAGCCCCTTGGTGGGAGATAGGGCCAATGCCCGCTTGTTCGCCTCTCGCACCTTGACGGTGGCCTGACACTTCGGTCCTTCGTATTCGGCCGTCAAGGCTGCGGTATGTTCCTCTGTCTGAAGAGAGCGCTCCTTGTTACCGTTGAATGTGATGAAGCCTCTTGGACTGGGCATCTTTATTTTGAGGTAGGCATAGTGGGGGACGGCGTTAAAACGAGCGAACGCCGTCCGGCCTATGAGGGCGTGATAGCCGTTGCGGAAGGGGGCGATGTCGAAGATCAAATCTTCACTCCAGAAATTGTCTGGAGAGCCGAATACTACTTCCAGAGTGAGGGTGCCCGAACGGCAGGCTTCAATGCCGGGGATGACCCACTTAAAGGTGGTGTTACTGGGTTTGATCCTTGACGGGTCAATACCCATTTTCCGGACTGTATCTTCATAGATCAGGTTAAGGCTCCTACCCCCATCCAAGAGGACTCTGGTAAGGTGGTATCCATCGATAATGGGATCTAGGACCAGTGCCGCTGATCCTCCATGACAGATACTGGTCGGGTGGTCCTTGCGATCAAAGGTGATCGGACATGCTGACCATGGGTTGAATTTTGGGGCTACAGGCTCTATGGCGTAGACGTCCCGAAGTGCGCCCTTTCGCTCCTTCTTGGGTATATGAGTGGCATAAATCATGTTCACTATTTTAACCTCCGGAGGGAGTTGTTTCTGGCCTCCATTGTTCGGCTTGCGAGGTTCCTCATCATCCTTGCTGCGGGGGCTTTTGCCCATGTCTTCGGCTGTGAGCTTGCTGTCTTGTTTAATCACCCAACAGTTGCGGTTGGTGTGGTTGGCAGGCTTGTCTGTGGTGCCATGTATCTGGCATGGCCTATCCAGGATAACATCCAACTTGGTGGGTCCATCCTGGTTTCCTTTAGAGGGCTTCTTTCGCGGCCCAGCCTTGGGATTATGGAATCCAGCATTTACTGCCATGTCATCGGCCTCGGCGCCGTTGTGTCGACGCTTATTTTTATTGTGGCGGTTTCTCGTTGCCATCCCGGACTTCAGAAGTGTCGGTGCCTTCTGGTTGGTGCTTCTACGAGCCAACCAACTATCTTCACCCGCGCAAAGGTGGGTCATAAGGGAGTTAAGGGCTGCCATTGACCTTGGTTTGTCTTGGGCGAGCTGGAGTGCGAGCATTCGTCCCGGATACTATGCTTGAACGCGGCTATAACTTCAGTGTCCGGGCAGTTGACTATTTGACTCTTTTTGGTTAGAAACCTGTTCTAAAACTCCCGGATGACTCGTCGGGCTGCTGGACCACATGATTCAGGTCGTCGGCATCCGGAGGCCGGACGTAGGTACCTTGAAAGTTAGCTCCGAAAGCATCCTTGAGCTCTTCCCATCTCCCCATGGAGTCTTCGGGGAGGCTGTTTAACCAATGTCGGGCTGGTCCTTTGAGCTTTAATGGCAAATATTTGATGGCGTGGAGGTTGTCTCTGAAAGAAATATGCCCTAGAGGCAATAATAAAGTTGTTATTTATATTTCCTTATATCATGATAAATGTTTATTATTCATGCTAGAATTGTATTAACCGGAAACTTAGTACATGTGAGAATACATAGACAAACAGAGTGTCCCTAGTATGCCTCTACTTGACTAGCTCGTTAATCAAAGATGGTTAAGTTTCCTAGCCATAGACATGTGTTGTCATTTGATGAACGGGATCACATCATTAGAGAATGATGTGATGGACAAGACCCATCCATTAGCTTAGCATAATGATCGTTTAGTTTTATTGCTATTGCTTTCATCATGACTTATACATGTTCCTCTGACTATGAGATTATGCAACTCCCGAATACCGGAGGAACACTTAGTGTGCTATCAAACGTCACAACATAACTGGGTGATTATAAAGATGCTCCACATGTGTCTCCGATGGTGTTTGTTGGGTCGGCATAGATTGAGATTAGGATTTGTCACTCCGTGTATCGAAGAGGTATCTCTGGTCCCTCTCGGTAATGCTCATCACTATAAGCCTTGCAAGCAATGTGACTAATGAGTTAGTTGCGGGATGATGCATTACGGAACAAGTAAAGAGACTTGCTGGTAACGTGATTGAACTAGGTATGATGATACCGACGATCGAATCTCGGGCAAGTAACATACCGATGACAAAGGGAACAACGTATGTTGTTATGCGGTTTGACCGATAAAGATCTTCGTAGAATATGTAGGAGCCAATATGAGCATCCAGGTTACGCTATTGGTTATTGACCGGAGATGTGTCTCAGTCATGTCTACATAGTTCTCGAACCCGTAGGGTCCGCACGCTTAACGTTCGATGACGATTTGTATTATGAGTTATGTGATTTGATGACCGAAGTTTGTTCGGAGTCCCAGATGAGATCACGCACATGACGAGGAGTCTCGAAATGGTCGAGAGGTAAGGATTGATATATTGGAAGGCAGTATTCGGACACCGGAAGGGTTCCGAGTGTATCGGGTACATACCGGAGTACCGGAGGGGTTACCGGAACCCCCCGGGGAAAGATATGGGCCTTATGGGCCATAGGAGGGAGGCTAACCAGCCCACAAGGGGCTGGTTCGCCCCCCACAAGGGAGGAGGCCGAATTGGACTTGGGAAGGGGGCGCCACTCCCTTTCCTTCTCCTACTCCCTCTCCTTCCCCTTTTCCCCCTCCGGTAGAAGGAAAAAAGGGTGGGGCCAAATCATACTAGGACTGGAGTCCTAGTAGGATTCCCCTCTCCCTGGCGTGCCCCTTGTTGGCCGGCCTCCTCCTCCCCTCCTATATATACGGGGGCAGGGGGGCACCCCAAAGACACAATAGACAATTGTCTTAGCCGTGTGCGGTGCCCCCCTCCACAGTTACACACCTCGGTCATATCGTCGTAGTGCTTAGGCGAAGCCCTGTGCCGGTAACTTCATCATCACCATCTCCACACCGTCATGCTGATGGAACTCTCCCTCGTCCTCAACTGGATCGAGAGATCGAGGGACGTCATCGAGCTGAACGTGTGCTGAACGCAAAGGTGCCGTACATTCGGTACTTGGATCGGTTGGATCGCGAAGACGTTCGACTACATCAACCGTGTTACTAAACGCTTCCGCTTTCGGTCTACGAGGGTACGTGGACACACTCTCCCCGCTCGTTGCTATGCTTCTCCTAGATAGATTTTGCATGATTGTAGGCAATTTTTTTGAAATACTACGTTCCCCAACAGTGGCATCCGAGCCAGGTCTATGCGTAGATGTTATATGCATGAGTAGAACACAAAGAGTTGTGGGCGATAATTGTCATACTGCTTACCACCATGTCATACTTTGATTCGGCAGTATTGTTGGATGAAGCGGCCCAGACCGACATTACATGACCGCGTTCATGAGACTGGTTCTAGCGCCGTGCTTCGCACACAGGTGGCTAGTGGGTGTCTGTTTCTCCAAATTTAGTTGAATCGAGTTTGACTACGCCCGGTCCTTGTTGAAGGTTAAAACAGCACACTTGACGAAAAATCATTGTGGTTTTGATGCGTAGGTAAGAACGGTTCTTTCTAGAAGCCCGTAGCAGCCACGTAAAACTTGCAACAACAAAGTAGAGGACGTCTAACTTGTTTTTGCAGGGCTTGCTGTGATGTGATATGGTCAAGACGTGATGAGATATAAATTGTTGTGTGAGATGATCATGTTTTGTTAACGTTATCGGCAACTGGTAGGAGCCTTATGGTTGTCTGTTTACTGCATAAGATGCAAGCGCCACATAATTGCTTTACTTTATCGCTATGAGATAGCAATAGTTGCAAAAGCAATAGTTGGCGAGACGACCATGTGATGACACGTTGATAAAGATCAAGATGATCGAGATCATGGTGTCATGCCGGTGACAATGGAGATCA
The DNA here is from genome assembly GCF_018294505.1 of Triticum aestivum. Lineage (NCBI taxonomy): Eukaryota > Viridiplantae > Streptophyta > Magnoliopsida > Poales > Poaceae > Triticum > Triticum aestivum. The sequence goes on along the minus strand of NC_057805.1, from coordinate 268,214,272 downwards.
TGACAATACTTTGGAGATGGAGATCAAAGGCACAAGATGATGAGGGCCATATCATGTGACATATTTTGATTGCATATGATGTTTATCTTTTATGCATCTTATTTTGCTTAGTACGACGGTAGCATTATGAGATGATCCCTTACTAAAATTTCAAGGTATAAGTGTTCTCCTTGAGTATGCACCGCTGCGACAGTTCTTCGTGCTGAAACACCACGTGATGATCGGGTGTGATAAGCTCTACGTTCACATAAAACGGGTGCAAGCCAGTTTTGCACACGCATAATACTCGGGTTAAACTTGACGAGCCTAGCATATGCAGATATGGCCTCGGAACACTGAGACCGAAAGGTCGAGCGTGAATCATATAGTAGATATGATCAACATAGTGATGTTCACCATTGAAAACTACTCCATCTCACGTGATGATCGGACATGGTTTAGTTGATATGGATCATGTGATCACTTAGATGATTAGAGGGATGTCTATCTAAGTGGGAGTTCTTAAGTAATATGATTAATTGAACTTTAATTTATCATGAACTTAGTCCTGATAGTTTTTTGCATGTCTATGTTGTTGTAGATCAATAGCTCGTGTATAGCTCCCCTATTTTATTTTTGATATGTTCCTAGAGAAAACTAAGTTGAAAGATGATAGTAGCAATGATGCGGACTAGGTCTGTGATCCGAAGATTATCCTCATTGCTGCACAGAAGTATTATGTCCTTGATGCACCACTAGGTGATAAACCTGTTGCAGGAGCAGATGTAGACGTTATGAATGTTTTGCAAAGCTCGGTATGATGACTACTTGATAGTTTAGTGCACCATGCTTTACGGCTTAGAACCGGGACTTAAAAAATGTTTTGAATGCCATGGATCATATGAGATGTTCCAAGAACTAAAATTGGTATTTCAGACTCATGCCCGAGTCGAGAGGTATGAGACCTCTGACAAGTATTTTGCCTACAAGATGGAGAAGAATAGCTCAACCAGTGAGCATGTGCTTAGAATGTCTGAGTACTACAATCACTTGAATCAAGTGGGAGTTAATCTTCCAGATAAGATAGTGGTTGACAGAGTTCTCTAGTCACTATCACCAAGTTACTAGAACTTCGTGATGAACTATAATATGTAAGGGATGACGAAAATGATTCCCCGAGCACTTCGCGATGCTGAAATCGGCGAAGGTAGAAATCAAGAAAAGCATCAAGTGTTGATGGTTGACAAGACCACTAGTTTCAAGTAAAAGGGCAAGGGAAAGAAAGGGAACTTCAAGAAGAATGGAAAGCAAGTTACCACTCCCATGAAGAAGCCCAAAGCTAGACCCAAGTCTGAAACCGAGTGCTTATACTGCAAAGGAAATGGTCACTGGAAGTGGAACTGCCCTAGATACTTGGCGGATAAGAAGGATGGCAAAGTGAACAAAGGTATATTTGATATACATGTTATTGATGTGTACTTTACTAGTGTTTATAGCAACCGCTCGGTATTTGATACTGGTTCAGCTGCTAAGAGTAGTAACTCGAAACGGGAGTTGCAAAATAAACAGAGACTAGTTAAGGGCGAGGTGATGATGTGAGTTGGAAGTGATTCCAAGGTTGATAAGATCACCATCGCACACTCCCTTTACCTTCGGGATTAGTGTTAAACCTAAAATAAATGTAATTTGGTGTTTGCGTTGAGCATGAATATGATTGGATCATGTGTATTGCAATATGGTTATTCATTTAAGTCAAAGAATAATTGTTGTTCTATTTACATGAATAAAACCTTCTATGGTCGTATACTCAATATAAATGGTTTATTGAATCTTGATCGTAGTGATACACATATTCATAATAGTGAAGCCAAAAGATGCAAAGTTAATAATGATAGTGCAACTTATTTGTGGCACTGCTGTTTAGGTCATATTGGTGTAAAGTGCATGATGAAACTCCATGCTGATGGGCTTTTGGAATCACTTGATGCTTCCGAACAATGCCTCATGGGCAAGATGACTAAGACTCCGTTCTTCGAAACAATGGAGCGAGCAACAGACTTGTTGGAAATAATACATACTTATGTATGCGGTCCGATGAGTGTTGAGGCTCGCGGTATCGTTATTTTCCGACCTTCACAGATGATTTATGCAGATATGGGTATATCTACTTGATGAAACATAAGTCTGAAACATTTGAAAAGTTCAAAGAATTTCAGAGTGAAGTGGAAAATCATCGTAACAAGAAAATAAAGTTTCTACGATCTGATCGTGGAGGTGAATATTTGAGTTACGAGTTTGGTCTTCATTTGAGCAATGCGAAATAGTTTCGCAACTCACGCCACCCTGAACACCACAACATAATGGTGTGTCTGAACATCGAACCGCGCTTTATTAGATAAGGTGCGATCTATGATGTCTCTTACTGATTTACCGTTATCGTTTTGGGGTTATGCATTAGAGACAGCTGCATTCACGTTAATAGGGCACCGTCTAAAAATTCGTTGAGACGACACCGTATGAACTGTGGTTTAGCAAGAAACCTAAGCTATCGTTTCTTAAAGTTTGTGGTTGTGATGCTTATGTGAAAAAGTTTCAACCTGATAAGCTCAAACCCAAATCGGAGAAGTGCATCTTCATAGGATACCCAAAAGAAACTGTTGGGTACACCTTCTATCACAGATCCGAAGGCAAGATCTTTGTTGCTAAGAGTGGATCCTTTCTAGAGAAGGAGTTTCTCTCGAAAGAAGTGAGTGGGAGGAAAGTAGAACTTGATGAGGTAATTGTACCTGCTCCCTTATTAGAAAGTAGTTCATCACAGAAATCAGTTCTAGTGATTCCTACACCAATTAGTGAGGAAGCTAATGATGATGATCATGAAAACTTCTGATCAAGTTACTACCGAACCTTGTAGGTCAACCAGAGTAAGATCTGCATCAGAGTGGTATGATAACCCTGTTCTGGAGGTCATGTTACTACGAACCTACGAACTATGAGGAAGCGATGATGAGCCCAAATTCCGCGAAATGGCTTGAGGTCATGAAATCTGAGATGGGATCCATCATCCATGTATGAGAACAAAGTATGGACTTTAGTTTACTTGCCCGATGATCGGCAAGCCATAGAGAATAAATGGATCTTCAAGAGGAAGACGGACGCTGATAGTAGTGTTACTATCTACAAAGCTCGAATTTTCAACAAAAAGTTTTCGACAAGTTCAAGGTGTTGACTATGGTGAGATTTCTCACTCGTAGAGAAGCTTAAGTCTGTCCGAATCATGTTAGCAATTGCCACATTTTATGAAATCTGGCAAATGGATGTCAAAACTGCATTCCTTAATGGATTTCTTAAAGAAGAGTTGTATATGATACGACAAGAAGGTTTTGTCAATCCTAAAGGTGCTAACAAAGTGTGCAAGCTCCAGCGATCCATCTATGGGCTGGTGCAAGCATCTCGGAGTTGGAATATACACTTTGATGAGTTGATCAAAGCATATATAGTTTTATACAGACTTGCGGTGAAGCCTGTATTTATAAGAAAGTTAGTGGGAGCACTACAGCATTTCTGATAAGTATATGTGAATGACATATTGTTGATCGGAAATAATGTAGAATTTTCTAGAAAGCATAAAGGAGTGTTTAAAAGGAGTTTTTCAAAGAAAGACCTTGGTGAAACTGCTTACATATTGAGCATCAAGATCTATAGAGATAGATCAAGACGCTTGATAAATTTTTTCAATGAGTACATACCTTGACAAGTTTTTGAAGTAGTTCAAAATAGAACAGTCAAAGGAGTTCTTGCTTGTGTTGCAAGGTGTGAAGTTGAGTAAAGACTCAAAACCCGACCACAGCAGAAAATAGAAAGAGAATGAAAAGTCATTCTCTATGCCTCAGTCATAGGTTCTATAAAGTATGCTATGTTGTGTACGAGACCTATTGTGTACCTCACCATGAGTTTGGCAAGAGGGTACAATAGTGATCTAGGAGTGGATCACTGAATATCAGTCAAAATTATCCTTAGTGGAATAAGGAAATTTTTCTCGGTTATGGAGGTGACAAAGAGTTCGTCGTAAAGAGTTATGTCGATGCAAGCTTTGACACCGATCTGGATGACTCTAAGTCTCGATCTAGATACATATTGAAAGTGGGAGCGATTAGCTAGAGTAGCTCCGTGTAGAGCATTGTAGACATAGAAAATTTGCAAACTACATACGGCTCTGAATGTGGCAGACCCGTTGACTAAACTTCTCTCACAAGAAAAACATGATCACTCTTTGGGTGTCAATCACATAGCGATGTGAACTAGATTATTGACTCTAGTAAACCCTTTGGGTATTAGTCACATGGAGATGTGAACTAATCACATAAAGATGTGAACTATTGGTGTGAAATGACATGACGATGTGAACTAGATTATTGACTCTAGTGCAAGTGGGAGACTGAAGGAAATATGCCCTAGAGGCAATAATAAAGTTGTTATTTATATTTCCTTATATCATGATAAATGTTTATTATTCATGCTAGAATTGTTTTAACCGGAAACTTAGTACATGTGTGAATACATAGACAAACAGAGTGTCCCTAGTATGCCTCTACTTGACTAGCTCGTTAATCAAAGATGGTTAAGTTTCCTAGCCATAGACATGTGTTGTCATTTGATGAACGGGATCACATCATTAGAGAATGATGTGATGGACAAGACCCATCCATTAGCTTAGCATAATGATCGTTTAGTTTTATTGCTATTGCTTTCATCATGACTTATACATGTTCCTCTGACTATGAGATTATGCAACTCCCGAATACCGGAGGAACACTTAGTGTGCTATCAAACGTCACAACGTAACTGGGTGATTATAAAGATGCTCTACAGGTGTCTCCGATGGTGTTTGTTGGGTTGGCATAGATTGAGATTAGGATTTGTCACTCCATGTATCAGAGAGGTATCTCTAGGCCCTCTCGGTAATGCTCATCACTATAAGCCTTGCAAGCAATGTGACTAATGAGTTAGTTGCGGGATGATGCATTAGGGAACGAGTAAAGAGACTTGCCGGTAACGATATTGAACTAGGTATGATGATACCGACGATCGAATCTCGGGCAAGTAACATACCGATGACAAAGGGAACAACGTATGTTGTTATGCGGTTTGACCGATAAAGATCTTCGTAGAATATGTAGGAGCCAATATGAGCATCCAGGTTACGCTATTGGTTATTGACCGGAGATGTGTCTCCGTCATGTCCACATAGTTCTCGAACCCGTAGGGTCCGCACGCTTAATGTTCGATGATGATTTGTATTATGAGTTATGTGATTTGATGACCGAAGTTTGTTCGGAGTCCCAGATGAGATCACGGACATGACGAGGAGTCTCGAAATGGTCGAGAGGAAAAGATTGATATATTGGAGGGTAGTATTCGGACACCGGAAGGGTTCCGGAGTGTATCGGGTACATACCGGAGTACTGGAGGGGTTACTGGAACCCACCGGGGAAAGATATGGGCCTTATGGGCCATAGGTGGGAGTCTAACCAGCCCACAAGGGGCTGGTGCACCCCCCACAAGGGAGGAGGCCTAATTGGACTTGGGAAGGGGGCGCCACCCCCTTTCCTTCTCCTACTCCCTCTCCTTCCCCTTTTCCCCCTCCCATAGAAGGAAAAATGGGTGGGGCCGAATCCTACTAGGACTGGAGTCCTAGTAGGACTCCCCTCTCCCTGGCGCGCCCCTTGTTGGCCGGCCTCATCCTCGCCTCCTTTATATACAGGGGCAGGGGGGCACCCCAAAGACACAACAGACAATTGTCTTAGCCGTGTGCGGTGCCCCCCTCCACAGTTACACACCTCGGTCATATCGTCGTAGTGCTTAGGCGAAGCCCTGCGCCGGTAACTTCATCATCCCCGTCACCACACCGTCGTTATGATGGAACTCTCCCTCATCGTCAACTGGATCAAGAGATCGAGGGACGTCATTGAGCTGAACGTGTGCTGAACGCGGAGGTGCCGTACGTTCGGTACTTGGATCGGTTGGATCACGAAGACGTTCGACTACATCAACCACGTTACTAAACGCTTCCGCTTTCGGTCTACGAGGGTACGTGGACACACTCTCCCCGCTCGTTGCTATGCTTCTCCTAGATAGATCTTGCGTGATCGTAGGTAATTTTTTTTTGAAATACTACGTTCCCCAACAGTCTCCCCATGCCATATGAATGTGGAGAAGAAAATCCTCAATCCACACTTGTAACACCCCGGATGTAACTTTCCATATTTGTAACTCCAACTCTTGCCATTTTCGGCTATGTGTTATGATATTCCCTTCATGGTCAGGTTTTGTCTTTCGTTTTGCATTTTGTTCATGTCAAGCATTGCATATCATGTCATCATGTGCATCTCATTTGCATACGTGTTCGTCTCATGCATCCGAGCATTTTCCCCGTTTTTCGTTTTGCAATCTGACACTCCCACATGCACCGACGCACCCCTCTTGTCTCTTTTCGTGAGCGGGTGTTAAACGTTCTCGGAATGGACCGAGGTTTGCCAAGTGGCCTTGGTACACCACCGGTAGACCACTTGTCAAGTTTCGTTCCATTTGGAGGTCGTTCGATGCTCCAACGGTTAACCGGGTAACCGCAAAGGCCTTTTGTGTGTTGCAGCCAAACACCCCTCCAAATAGCCCAATAACCCATCTAAGCCCCCTCCATGCTCTCGGTCATTCGATCGTGATCGTGTGGGCGAAAACCGCTCCTCATTTGGAGTCTCCTAGCTCCCTCCATCTATATAAATGCCTCTTCCCCTCCAAGATCACGGTGGAAACCCTATAAATTCCCCTCGCGTCGCCGGACACCTTCTCCTCCACCGACGGACACATCCGCTGCCGTCCCCTCGTCCAACCGCGCGCCGCCACGTGGCAAGCCGCGCCCCACTTCGCCGCCCCCGCCGCCGAAGCCCGTGGGAGGCCCTCCCGGCCCAGATCGGCGGCGCCGCCCCGCGCGGGACCTCGCCCGCGCCCCGCCGCTGACCGCCGCCGCCTCCGCCGCTCGCCGCCTCCAGCGCCCGCCTGAGCCCCGCCGCCGACCGCCGCCGGCCGCCGCCTCCGTCACGCCTCCACGCTGTGTCCGCCCGCTCTATCGCGCGCCCCGGCCTCCCCCTCGCCGGATCCGGCCGGCCCGACCCCGACGACCTCCCCCAAGCTCTTCTCCGGCCGCCCCTTCCTCCAACTCCGGTGAAGCTCCGGCCCCGCCTCGGTTCGCGTGCCCACGAAGAACCCTAGATCTGGAAAAGGTTGACCCCGAAATCCTGTCATGAGATTATCACATTATGTTGCCATGTTCATCATGCCATAACTCTTTGTGTGCTACTCCGTTTCATGCGCATGATATATCGAAATGTTCATCAGGTTATGCTCTTCATTTTGTTCCATTGTGCCATGTCTGTTTAAGCTCATCTTGATGCCTAAATCTTCGTTTCAAGAGTGCTATATGATGTTTACTGCTGTTACTTATCAGAACTTGATGTTTTGTTATTTTTGTTGCATTTGATGTGTGCATCTTATGAGCACGAGCTCTACATGTGTTTTGATATATGCCATGCCATATTTACAGGGGTGTATGCCATGTATTTTTGTGATATTTGTGGTGACTAGCACAAGCATGCAAACTAGGCTTCGTGATGTTTCTGTTTTCAGTGACTTGGAATTTTGCCAAGTCTTTTCCTGCTGTTATTTTGATGCCATGTATCCATGTGGCTATAGTGAGATCCATGCTTCTTTTGAGTATGTTCAGTAAGGATGTTTTAGACATATAGTTGTGCTCTATCCATCCATGACCCTGTTTGTAATTATGGAGTGCCCTAGCATGTCTTAATCTTGCTCTACTTTTGCTATAAAATGTTCCTGGCAGATTGTTAACATGATATTCAATTTTGCCATGGATGTTACTAGTGATACATGCATGCTATGAACTTACTCTTGCCATGATTAGCTTCATGAACATGTCTTCTTGCTGTAGGTATGCTTGTTTTGTCATGCATTGCTTTGTGACGAGTGAATCGAGCTTGGAAAGATGCCTTCATAATTCTATTAATGCCATGCTCTATTTTCTGCTAAGTCTGAATCTGGAAATAAAAATTGCTATGTTTATAGAGGTGCCATCATATCTTCTGTGCCTTTTTCGCTCATGATCAGTAAGGGACTTTTGTTCTATGAATTTAGTATATTTATGCCATGCCTTGTTGTGCTTTGATAAGTTCCGGTAGCATGTGTTTTGCTTGCTCTGAACATTGCTACCTGATGCTGTTTCAGCCATGTTCAGTATTTTCACCAAGTCTGTGAAGCTGATATCTTTTGCACTTTTGCCATGATTGTTAGAACCTATTATTGTGTGATCTAGCCATAGCTCAGTGTTCATCTTTTGTCAACCATCTCTTGCATATCACTGCCATATTCTTTGTTGCTATGTTGGGGTGCTGTAGCATAGTTACTTGATGTATTCTAAGTGTTATCATGCTGTTAATCGCAGAATTGTGACATCCTTGTTTTGCTTGCCATTTGCAAACCGTGCATCCGTTTCCGGTGATCTTTATATAGATTTCGACCGAAATCATCTCATCTTTCCAGTGGCATACTTGGTTTGCCAAGTTGATGCCTTGTTCATCCTTTTTCTTCCGGAGCACGCATATGCATCGCATATCACATCTCACATATCATGCATGTATTGCATCATGTTGCTTGTGCATTTCTCGTGATTGATTGTGGTTCCATTGCTTGTGTTCTTGCTGTGGGAGAGCCGAGACACGAGTTCGTGAACGAAGAACCTGTTGAGTATGCTTACGAGGATCAAGCTTTCGACAACTCTGAGAACCTCGCAGGCAAGATGACCATACCCTCGAAATCACTTCTATCTTTGCTTGCTAGTTGTTCGCTCTATTGCTATGCTGCGCTACCTACCACTTGCTATATCATGCCTCCCATATTGCCATGTCAAGCCTCTAACCATCCTTTCCTAACAAACCGTTGTTTGGCTAAGTTACCGCTTTTGCTCAACCCTTCTTATAGCGTTGCTAGTTGCAGGTGAAGTTGAAGTGGGTTCCATCTTGGAACATGGATATTTTGGGATATCACAATATCTCTTATTTAATTAATGCATCTATATATTTGGTAAAGGGTGGAAGGCTCGGCCTTATGCCTGGTGTTTTGTTCCACTCTTGCCGCCCTAGTTTCCGTCATACCGGTGTTATGTTCCTTGATTTTGCGTTCCTTACGCGGTTGGGTGATTTATGGGACCCCCTTGACAGTTCGCCTTGAATAAAACTCCTCCAGCAAGGCCCAACCTTGGTTTTATATTTGCCTACCTAAGCCTTTTTCCCTTGGGTTTTCGCGAGCCCGAGGGTCATCTTTATTTAAACCCTCGGACCAGTGCTCCTTCGAGTGCTGGCCCAAACCGGGCGATGTCCGGCGCCCCCTGGGCAACCAGGGTCTATGCCAACTCGACGTCTTGCCCATCCGGTGTGCCCTGAGAACGAGATATGTGCAGCTCCTATCAGGATTTGTCGGCACATTCGGGCGGCTTTGCTGGTCTTGTTTTACCATTGTCGAAATGTCTTGTAAACCAAGATTCCGAGACTGATCGGGACTTCCCGGGAGAAGGTTTATCGTTCGTTGACCGCGAGAGCTTATAATGGGCTAAGTTGGGACACCCCTGCAGGGTATTATCTTTCGAAAGCCGTACCCGCGGTTATGTGGCAGATGGGAATTTGTTAATGTCCGGTTGTAGAGAACTTGACACTTGACTTAATTGAAATACATCAACCGTGTGTGTAGCCGTGATGGTCTCTTTTCGGTGGAGTCCGGGAAGTGAACACGGTTTGGGTTATGTATGAACGTAAGTAGTTTTAGGATCACTTCTTGATCATTTCTAGCTTCGCGACCGTTGCGTTGCTCCTCTTCTCGCTCTTATTTGCGTATGTTAGCCACCATATATGCTTAGTGCTTGCTGCAGCTCCACCTCATTACCCCATCCTTCCTACAAGCTTAAATAGTCTTGATCTCGTGGGTGTGAGATTGCTGAGTCCTCGTGAGTCACAGATTCTACCAAAACAGTTGCAGGTGCCGACGATACCAGTGCGGATGACGCAACCGAGCTCAAGTGGGAGTTCGACGAGGAACGTGGTCGTTACTATGTTTCGTTTCCTGATGATCAGTAGTGGAGCCCAGTTGGGACGATCGGGGATCTAGCATTTGGGGTTATCTTCCTTTCTTTTGGATTTGACCGTAGTCGGTCTATGTGCGGATTTTGGATGATGTATGAATTTAATTTATGTATTGTGTGAAGTGGCGATTGTAAGCCAACTCTCTTTATCCCATTCTTGTTCATTACATGGGATTGTGTGAAGATGACCCTTCTTGTGACAATACCTACAATGCGGTTATGCCTCTAAGTCGTGCCTCGACACGTGGGAGATATAGCCACATCGTGGGCATTACAACACTGCTGGATCCGTAGTTCCATCGTACGGCTCGATTGAACCCTTCCGGGAATTGGTGCCGCATCACCTCATCGATGGAGCACATTGGGTGAGTGGCGCCCCTTATTTGGGCCACATCGCGTCGAACCTCGGATTCCATCCTGGCCCGATGTTGTTCCCGAACTCTGTCGTTTCGGTCGAGCCACGCTTGGTATCTGTATCTTCCTTCTGGGGGGGTATTCTTTTGATCCATAGATGGACGGCGACTGGCTTGCTCTAACAGCCAGGTCGTGCTGAAGATTGTATTGATATTTTGGCGGTGCTGCCTCCTTGACTTTACGGCGGGGAGGAGCAGGTAGGTGTTCGGCCTCCCTAGCTGGCCCGTCCCTTCCTCAAGGGGGGCGGTCAGGCTTGTCGCCTCGCGTTTGTTTGGGTGGTGCAGCCTTGAAAGCCTCGTCGTCGAATTGTGGCAACAACCTGCGCTTGGGGTAGCTCTTCATTTGCTGTTCATAGCTGTACCCTTCTTCAGCTGCTAGGACCTTGGTCCATCTGTCATTGAGGGTAGCTTGTTCGGCCTTTATCTTTTGCTCCTACTTCTTTAGGCTTCGTGCGGTGGCTATAAGATGTCGCTTGAAGCGCTCCTGATCCAATGGATCTTCTGGGACGATGAAATCCTCGGCTCCGAGGCTGATCTCTTCTTTGGAGAGGGGCATATAATTGCTGTCTCCGGAATCGCGAGGGTCCTCAGGGTTATCCTGATCCTCATGCCCTTTTGAGCCATCAGACTGGTGCTCGGGGGCGGGGTCACTGAGGTCTTCCACGTTGTCCGGAGTGTCACCTTCTTTGGTGCCCGTGTTGCTTTTTTTGACTATTTACTGTAGAGAAACAGACCCACAATCCTTTTATTCTAGAATTTTTTTGCCCAGATCTGTTTTAAATCCACTCCCACTGGCAGTCAAACCCAGGACCTGGGGTGCTACTAAGGTCGCTACAACCACTAGGCTATAGGCCCATTCGCTGCCCGTGTTGCTTTCCCTACTAGGTCACCCCTTGGATCGTTGGTGTTGTCTTCGGCGTTTGGGGGGCTCCTCTCCAGGATTGTTAGCATCCCCTCTAGGGGTGCCGTCCCCATTAGCACCGTCGCCGTCGTCCTTGGGGGTGTCCACCATGTAGATGTTGTAGGTGGATGTGGCTGTCGGAATCGGGGCTCCATGGACCCAACAAGGTTCGAGCTCTGGGGCGCGTGCGAAGATCTAAACCAGCTCCAGCCTCAAGCTCATCACCTCACGGCCTTGCCTCATCGAGTTCATGCGAGCGGGGAAGGAAGAATACGACAGTTTACCCAGGTTTGGGCACCTTGCGGTGTAAAACCCTACTCCTGCTTTGTGGTGGATTGGCCTCACGAGGAGGTTGTGGATGAACTAGTATAGTGGATGAAGGTGGAATGGATCTGATCCCTCTCTATGGTGGAGACTAGCCTATACTTATGGTGGCCTTATTCCTCTTCTCCCATAGCTTAGGCGAGAAGGGATCCCACAATGGAAAATTTTAAAGGGGACAAGAAGTACATCTTATCCTGACGAAAGGTGGTCTTCGCCTGAAAGCTTCTGGCCGTGACACAAAGGTGGGCTCGGCGATGGCATCCGTCCTGCCGAGCTCGTGGTCTTGGTCTCCTTGCACCGGAATGGAAACCTTTAGGGGATTCCTTGGGAACCCACATACGTCCTTGCTTCCTTAGAACCAAAGAGGAAACTTTCCTCCTCTGTGCCCGCTGGCGCCCGCCTGACCTTGGTCGTCATGGCATCCGGCATCGAGAGCCTGGTGAGGCTGGGTACCTGCGTAGAAGTCTCCGCTCCTCGGAAGGCAGGCTCGGGGAGTGGCCCCTCGAGATGTCTTGGTGTCATCCGCCTCGTGAGGCCGGGGGCCCTCGCGAGGGTCTTGTCTTGGGGGTCTTGTAGCTGGGCCGTACTGGGCCGTCGATGAGGCCGCGTGCTGGGCTGCAGGTAGGCAAGTTTGGGTACCCCCGATCCCAGAACGCCGACAGTAGCCCCCGGGCCCAAGGTGCGCTCGGGATGGCTTCGAGGCGAAGCCAAGGAAAGAAGGAAAAATTGACGCGACCCCTAACCACCCGCGGGCCAGGCTTGACGCGTGGCGCACGACGGGACGCGGATGCCTCTGCTTCCCCACGTCGCCTCGGCAACTGCCCAGGCTGACAAAAAGCCTGGCGCGCGCCGTGGAGCCATCATTGCTCGAATACGAAGGGACGCCGGTTGGCTTTCTCCGATCGCCTATAAGAAGGCACAGGGAGCGGAGCCCGAACCCATCTCCATCTTCTTGCTCCTCCATTCCACACTTCCGTCAAAGCAGCCATGGCGCTGCTGAGAAGGTTTTCCGCCGCTGTGAAGGGGAAGGCGCCACGGGAAGAGCCGGAGCTGCCCCCGTCGAAGAGAGGGCGTGACCTCCCTCACAAGGCCACCGCGATGCCTGCGGCGGCCCCTCTCCGGTGCGAGCGTGCTCCGCTCGGGGTCCACACCGGCTCCAGTAGTCGCGGGAAGGATCCTTCCCACGAGGGCGGCCATGGAAGCTACAGAGGAAGGGGCCGAGGAGGGAGGCACGAGGTGGCCGTCCGACCACCTCGCCCGCGGGCTCGCTCGGACGACACAGCCCGCGAGTTTGTGGTGTGGGTGGAGGGTCCGCCCGGCACATCGATCCAGCACCCGCGCCCTGAAATGTCTCCAACATAGCTATAATTTTTGATTGTTCCATGCTATTATATTATCTGTTTTGGATGTTTTATATGCATTAATATGCTATTTTATATGATTTTTGGGACTAACCTATTAACCTAGAGCCCAGTGCCAGTTTCTATTTTTTCCTTGTTTTAGAGTTTCACAGAAAAGGAATACCAAACGGTCCAAACGGAATAAAACTTTCGCCATGATTTTTCTTGGACCAGAAGACACCCAGGAGACTTGGAGTGCAAGTCAGAAGAGCCTCGAGGCGACCACAAGGGTGGAGGGCGCGCCCCCCAACCTTGTGGGCCCCTCGAGGATCCCCTGACCTAGATCTTCCTCCTATATATACTCTTATACCCTAAAAACATCCAGGGGAGCAACGAAACCACTTTTCCACCGCCGCAACCTTCTATACCAGTGAGATTCCATCTTGGGGCCTTTTCCGGCATCCTGCCGGAGGGGGATTCGATCACGGAGGGCTTCTACATCAACACCGTTGCCTCTTCGATGAAGCGTGAGTAGTTTACCACAGACCTACGAGTCCATAGCTAGTAGCTAGAGGACTTCTTCTCTCTCTTTGATTCTCAATACAAAGTTCTCCTCGATGTTCTTGGAGATCTATTCGATGTAATACTCTTTTGCGGTGTGTTTGCCGAGATTCAAAGAATTGTGGACTTATGATCAAGATTATCTATGAATATTATTTGAATCTTCCCTGAATTCTTCTAAGCATGGTTTGATATCTTTGCAAGTCTCTAACTATCGATTTGGTTTGGCCAACTAGATTGGTTTTTCTTGCAATGGGAGAAGTGCTTAGCTTTGGGTTCAATCTTGCGGCGTCCTTTCCCAGTGACAGTAGGGGCAGCAAGGCATGTATTGTATTGGTGCCATCGAGGATAAAAAGATGGGGTTTTCATCATATTGCTTGAATTAATTTCTCTACATCATGTTATCTTGCCTAATGTGTTACTCCATTCTTTATGAACTTAATACTCTAGATGCATGCTGGATAGAGATCGATGTGTGGAGTAATAGTAGTAGATGCAGAATCGTTTCAGTCTACTTGACTCAGACTTGATGCCTATATTCATGATCATTGCCTTAGATATCGCCATAACTTTGCACTTTTCTATCAATTGCTCGACAGTAATTTGTTCACCCACCGTAATAATTTCTATCTTGAGAGAAGCCTCTAGTGAAACCTATGGCCCCGGGTCTATTTTACGTCATATAAGTTTCCGATCTACAATTTTAGTTTGCTATTTACTTTATTTGCAATCTTTTACTTTCCGTTCCATAAACAAAAAATACCAAAAATATTACCGTTTATCCATCTCTATCAGATCTCACTTTGCAAATAACCGTGAAGGGATTGACAACCCCTTATCTCGTTGGGTGCAAGTTGGTGTTTGTTTGTGAATGTATTCAGTGACTTGAGCGTTATATCCTACTGGATTGATACCTTGGTTCTCAAAAGCTGAGGGAAATATTTACTCTACTTTGCTGCATCACCCTTTCCTCTTCAAGGGAAAAACCAACGCAAGCTCAAGAAGTAGTAGGAAGAATTTCTGGCGCCATTGCCGGGGAGATCTATGCCAAGTCAAGACATACCAAGTACCCATCATAAACTCTCATCCCTCGCATTACATTATTCGCCATTCGCCTCTCGTTTTCCTCTCCCCCACTTCTAAAACGATCTTCGAAAAGATTTGCCTTTTCTTCGCCCCTCTTCCGTTCGTCTTCTTCGCTTGCTTTTCGTGTACTCATGTGTTGGATTGCTTGGTTTGTCGCGATGGCTCAATATAATACCAAATTGTGTGACTTTTCCAACACCAATAATAATGATTTTATTAGTACTCCGATTGCTCCTGATGCTAATGTGGAATCTTGTGAAATTAATACTGCTTTGCTGAATCTTGTTATGAAAGATCAATTTTCCGGCCTTCCCAATGAAGATGCCGCATCCCATCTTAATAATTTCGTTGATTTGTGTGATATGCAAAAGGAAAAATATGTGGATAATGATATTGTTAAGTTGAAGCTATTTCCGTTCTCACTTAGAGATCGCGCTAAAACTTGGTTTTCATCTTTGCCTAAAAATAGTATTGATTCATGGAATAAGTGTAAAGATGCTTTCATTTCCAAGTACTTCCCTCCTGCTAAGATCATCTCCCTTAGGAACGATATTATGAATTTTAAGCAGCTTGATCATGAACATGTTGCACAATCTTGGGAGAGGATGAAATTGATGATTACAAATTGCCCTACTCATGGTTTGAATTTGTGGATGATTATACAAATTTTTTATGCCGGATTGAATTTTGCTTCTAGAAATCTTTTAGACTCGGCCGTGGGAGGAACTTTTATGGAAATTACTTTAGGAGAAGCTACTAAACTCCTAGATAAAATTATGGTTAATTATTCTCAATGGCATACCGAAAGATCTTCTACTAGTAAAAAGGTGCATGCGATTGAAGAAATAAATGTTTTGAGTGGAAAGATGGATGAGCTTATGAAATTTTTTGCTAGTAAGAGTGCTCCTATTGATCCTAATGATATGCCTTTGTCTACTCTGATTGAAAACAATAATGAATCTATGGTTGTGAATTTTGTTGGTAGGAACAATTTTGGTAATAACGCATATAGAGGAAATTTTAATCCTAGGCCGTTTCCTAGTAATTCCTCTAATAATTATGGTAATTCCTACAACAATTCTTATGGAAATTATAATAAGATGCCCTCTGAATTTGATAATAGTGCTAAAGAATTTATAAGTTAGAAAAAGAATTTCAATGCTTTGATTGAAGAAAAATTGCTTAAGAATGATGATTTGGCTAGGAACGTGGATATAATTTCTCTTGATGTTGATTCTTTGAAACTTAGATCAATTCCACCGAAGCATAATATCAATGAGTCTCTCAAGGCCACGAGAATTTCCATTGAGGAATGCAAAGAAAGAACCGCTAAGATGCACGCTAAAAAGGATTGGTTTATAAAAACGTGTTCTTCTAGTTTCCGTGAGAATAATAATGAAGATATTTACATGATTGACGTGACTCCTATTGAATATTTGTTTTCCAATGTAAATCTTGATAAATATGGGATTCTAGATGAGTCAACTTTAGGTAGAAGGTGTCCCAATAATTCGGAGTTTTTTGATCTTGATGCAAAAATTGATAAAAGTGGGATGGAGAGGTCAAAACTTTAGATAGCAATGAACCCACTATTTTGGATTTAGAGGAATTTAATTATGATAATTGTTCTTTAATAGATTGTATTTCCTTGTTGCAATCCATGTTGAATTCTCCTCATGCTTTTAATCAAAACAAAGCTTTTACTAAACATATCGTTGATGCTATGATGCAATCTTACGAAGAAAAGCTTAATTTGGAAGTTTCTATTCCTAGAAAACTTTATGATGAGTGGGAACCTTCTATTAAGATTAAGATTAAAGATTATGAATGCTATGCTTTGTGTGATTTGGGTGCTAGTGTTTCCACGATTCCGAAAACTTTATGCGATGTGTTAGGTTTCCGTGAATTTGATGACTGTTCCTTAAATTTGCATCTTGCGGATTCCACTATTAAGAAACCTATGGGAAGAATTAATGATGTTTTTATTGTTGCATATAGGAATTATGTGCCCGTAGATTTCATTGTTCTTGATATAGATTGCAATCCTACATGTCCTATTATTCTTGGTAGACCTTTCCTTAGAACGATTGGTGCAATTATTGATATGAAAGAAGGAAACATTAGATTTCAATTTCCGTTAAGGAAAGACATGGAACACTTTCCAATAAAGAAAATTAAGTTTCCTTATGAATCTATTATGAGAGCCACTTATGGATTGCATGCGAAAGATGATAACACTTAGATCTATTCATGTTTTATGCCTAGCTAGGGGCGTTAAACAATAGTGCTCGTTGGGAGGCAGCCCAATTTTTTTTTTTTGCTTTTTAGGTTCTGTTTTGCTTTGAATAAATCATCTAGCCTCTGGTTAGATGTGTCTTTATGTTTTAATTACTGTTTGTGCCAAGTAAGACCTATGGGATAGCCTACGGTGATAGTTGATTTGATCTTGCCGAAAAACAGAAACTTTTGCTCTCACAAAAACAATTCTTATTTTTAGCTGGAGAGTGCTTTTTAGTTGATTCTTTTTGCAGAAGATTAATAAACAGGACTTCCTATTTTCTCAGGATTTTTAGAGTTACAGAAGTATGCGAACTATCCAGATTGCTACAGACTGTTCTGTTTTTGACAGATTCTGTGTTTCACGTGTTGTTTGCTTATTTTGATGAATCTATGGCTAGTATCGGGGGGTATGAACCATGGAAAAATTGAAATACATTAGATATTACACCAATATAAATAAAGAATGAGTTCACAATAGTACCTAAAGTGGTGATTTATTTTCTTATACTAATGAAGCTTATGAGATTTTCTGTTGGAGTTTTGTGTTGTGAAATTTTCAAGTTTTGGGTAAGGATTTGATGGACTACGGAAAAAGGAGTGGAAAGAGCCTAAGCTTGGGGATTCCCAAGGCACCCCAAGGTAATATTCAAGGATGTCAAAAAGCCTAAGCTTGGGGATGCCCCGGGAAGGCATCCTCTCTTTCGTCTTCGTCTATCAGTAACCTTACTTGAGGCTATATTTTTATTCACCACATGATATGTATTTTGCTTGGAGCTCTTGTATGATTTGATTCTTTGCTTTTTATTTTGACACAATCATCCTTGCTGTACACACCTTTTGAGAGAGACACACATGAATCTTGATTTATTAGAATACTCGATGTGCTTCACTTATATCTTTTGAACTAGGCAATTTTGCTCTAGTGCTTCACTTATATCTTTTTAGAGCATGGCGGTGGTTTTTATTTTATATAAATTGATGAACTCTCGTACTTCACTTATATTATTTTGAGAGTCTTTAAACAGCATGGTAATTTGCTTTGGTTATAAAATTAGTCCTAATATGATAGGCATCCAAGAAGGATATAATAAAAACTTTCATATAAAGTGCGTTGAATACTATGAGAAGTTTGATTCCTAATGATTGTTTGGAGGTATGAGGATGGTGATATTAGAGTCATGCTAGTGAGTAGTTGTGAATTTGAGAAATACTTGTGTTAAAGTTTGTGAGTCCCGTAGCATGCACGTATGGTGAACCGTTATGTAACGAAGTTGGAGCATGAGATGTTTTTTGATTGTCTTCCTTATGAGTGGCGGTTGGGGACGAGCGATGGTCTTTTCCTACCAATCTATCCCCCTAGGAGCCTGCGCGTAGTACTTTGTTTTGATGACTAATATATTTTTGCAATAAGTATATGAGTTCTTTATGACTAATGTTGAGTCCATGGATTATACGCACTCTCACCTTTCCGCCATTGCTAGCCTCACTTTTACCGCGCAACTTTCGCCGGTACAATAAACCCACCACATATCCTTCCTCAAAACAGCCACCATACCTACCTATTATGGCATTTCCATAGCCATTCCGAGATATATTGCCATGCAACTTTCCACTATTCCATTTACTATGACATACATCATCATTGTCATTTTGCTTTGCATGATCATGTAGTTGACATCGTATTTATGGCAAAGCCACTATTCTTCATATTTTTTATACATGTCACTCTTGATTCATTGCACATCCTAGTACACCGTCGGAGGCATTCACATAGAGTCATATTTTTTGTTCTAGTATCAAGTTGTAATTCTTGAGTTGTAAGTAAATAGAAGTGTGATGTTCTTCATTATTAGAGCATTGTCCCATGTGAGGAAAAAAAGAGAAAGGCCAAATAAGAAAATAGAAGGCCCAAAAAAAAGAGAAAAAAAGAAAAAAAAAGAGAAAACAAATGAGAGAAAAAGAGAGAAGGGACAATGTTACTATCCTTTTTGCCACACTTGTGCTTCAAAGTAGCACCATGATCTTCATGATAGAGAGTCTCCTATGATATCACTTTCATATACTAGTGGGAATTTTTCATTTTAGAACTTGGCTTGTATATTCCAACTATGGGCTTCCTCAAACGCCCTAGGTCTTCATGAGCAAGCAAGTTGGATGCACACCCACTTAGTTTTCTTTTTTGAGCTTTCATAAACTTATAGTTCTAGTGCATCCGTCGCATGGCAATCCCTACTCACTCACATTGATATATATATATATATATATAGTGTTACTATTCATCACCCAGGTGCAGAATAAGTTATTCTTCACCCGAGGTAATCTTACGATCACTTCCTAAATAAATTACATTTGAAATTCAAATAGTTACATTCCTATTGATTCACTACGTAAAATTTGGCATAAGAAAAAAAATGTAGGTCATAAGACAAGAAAATTTGTAGTTTATGTATATTTTACACTATGTTTTTACGTTTGTAATTTTATATAACATAAAATATTTTTTACGGCGACTATATGTTTTCTTACAGTCTCTTTTTACATCGAAAATAAGAAAAAACTTACGGAACGTAAAATTACGGTGCATTGATGGTAAATTAGAGGGGGGTGAAGAATAATTATTTCTCACCCAGGGTGACGAATAGTCAATCCCTATATATATATATATATATATATATATATATATATATATATATATTAATGGGCATCTCCATAGCCCGTTGATACACCTTGTTGATGTGAGACTATCTCCTTCTTTTTGTCTTCTCCACAACCACCGTCTATTCCACCTATAGTGCTATGTCCATGGCTCACGCTGATGTATTGCGTGAAAGTTGAAAAAGTTTGAGAACATCAAAAGTATGAAATAATTGCTTGGCTTGTCATCGGGGATGTGCATGATTTAAATGTTTTGTGTGATGAAGATGGAGCATAGCCAGACTATATGATTTTGTAGGGATAAGCTTTCTTTGGCCATGTTATTTTGAGAAGACATAATTCTTTTGTTAGTATGATTGAAGTATTATTGTTTTTATATCAATATAAACTTTTGGTTTGAATCTTACGGATCTGAACATTCATGCCACAATAAAGATAATTACATGGATAAATATGTTAGGTAGCATTCCACATCAAAAAATTTTGTTTTTATCATTTACCTACTCGAGGGCGAGCAGGAATTAAGCTTGGGGATGCTTGATACGTCTCCAACGTATCTATAATTTTTGATTGTTCCATGCTATTATATTATCTATTTTGGATGTTTTATATGCATTAATATGCTATTTTATATGATTTTTGGGACTAACCTATTAACCTAGAGCCCAGTGCCAGTTTCTGTTTTTTCCTTGTTTTAGAGTTTCGCAGAAAAGAATACCAAACGAAGTCCAAACGGAATAAAACTTTCGCCATGATTTTTCTTGGACCAGAAGACACCCGCGAGACTTGGAGTGCAAGTCAAAAGAGCCTCGAGGCAACCACAAGGGTGGAGGGCGCGCCCCCCAACCTTGTGGGCCCCTTGAGGATCCCCTGACCTAGATATTCCTCCTATATATACTCTTATACCCTAAAAACATCCAGGGGAGCAACGAAACCAGTTTTCCACCGCCACAACCTTCTGTACCAGTGAGATTCCATCTTGGGGCCTTTTCCGGCATCCTGTCGGAGGGGGATTCGATCACGGAGGGCTTCTACATCAACACCGTTGCCTCTTCGATGAAGCGTGAGTAGTTTACCACAGACCTACGGGTCCATAGATAGTAGCTAGATGGCTTCTTCTCTCTCTTTGATTCTCAATACAAAGTTCTCCCCGATGTTCTTGAAGATCTGTTAGATGTAATACTCTTTTGCGGTGTGTTTGCCGAGATCCGATGAATTGTGGATTTATGATCAAGCTTATCTATGAATATTATTTGAATCTTCTCTGAATTCTTATGCATGATTTGATATCTTTGCAAGTCTATTTGAGCTACCAATTTGGTTTTGCCAACTAGATTGGTTTTTCTTACAATGGGAGAAGTGCTTTGCTTTTGGTTCAATCTTGTGGTGTCCTTTCCCAGTTATAGTAGGGGCAGCAAGGCACGTATTGTATTGTTGCCATAAAGGATAAAAAGATGGGTTTTCATCATATTGCTTGAGTTAATTCCTCTACATCATGTCATCTTGCCTAATGCGTTACTCCCTTCTTTATGAACTTAATACTCTAGATGCATGCTGGATAGCGATCGATGTGTGGAGTAATAGTAGTAGATGCATAATCATTTCGGTCTACTTGACACGGACGTGATGCCTATATTCATGATCATTGCCTTAGATATCGTCATAACTTTGCGTTTTTCTATCAATTGCTCGACAGTAATTTGTTCACCCACTGTAATAATTTCTATCTCGAGAGAAGCCTCTAGTGAAACCTATGGCCCCTGGGTCTATTTTACATCATATAAGTTTTTGATCTACAATTTTTGTTTCCTATTTACTTACTTTGCAATCTTTTACTTTCTGTTCCATAAACCAAAAATACCAAAAATATTACTCTACCGTTTATCCTTCTCTATAAGATCTCACTTTGCAAATAACCGTGAAGGGATTGACAACCCCTTATCACGTTGGGTGCAAGTTGGTGTTTGTTTGTGCATGTATTCGGTGACTTGAGTGTTATCTCCTACTAGATTGATACCTTGGTTCTCAAAAGCTGAGGGAAATACTTACTCTACTTTGCTGCATCACCCTTTCCTCTTCAAGGGAGAAACCAACACAAGCTCAAGAAGTAGCACGCTCCTTCGCCGAGGAGCTGCCGGCCGGAGGACTCACCGGGCTGTGGCTGTAGCCCGATGGTTCCTGCAACCGGTCCTCTTGGGCGGAGGTTGAGGTTACCTCATCGGGCCTGGTGTACCTGACCCACGGGTGGCAGACGTTTGCCTGCGCTCGCGGTTTGACGGGAAGGAACACCCTCCACTTGAATTACGACGAGGTGGCAATGCTCTTCGTCAGGATCTTTGGCAAGGACGGCGGGCGCCTAGGGTGCTGCCCGGAGGGTGACAGCAGCGACGACGACCGCTTCTCCGACAATGATGATCATCGCGGCGGTGAACTTGACCTTGGCAACGGCTGCGACACCACCAGCAGCAGCGGCGCCTCCTGCGAGGGAAGCTCGAGTAATGAAGACTACGACGAGCCGCCGCGCCCGGGTCCAGTAGGACGATGAGCCACCACATCGCCGTGCCCCTCTCAAGGATGAGGAGGACTCCGACTGAGCATGGGCGGCACCGGAGCCGGGCTTCAGGAGGAGTGGCCTTTAGGAGGCCGCTTCTTTTGCTGTGTTTTTATTTCCTGCATCAAGAGTTGTGGAGAGCCCCGCGGGGGCGTGTATTGAACTGCGGCGCTTGCACCTTTATATTATTGTTTCCTGCTCATATTGTAGCATTTATCACCATTAACTGAAAGGTTCCTGCCTAGCACGATTAGAATAACTTAGCCTGGTGCGCTCATGGCTGTTGGAGGGTTCCTGCGTCGTGGGGGCGTGCTCCTGCGAAGCTTTTGATCCCTCATTTCGGCGCGATGCTGCTAGGGCATCAGTGCAGCCGAAGGAGCTTGTCGGGGGGGGGGGGGCTCCCTCCTTACGGAATAGATGGATTCGGGTCCTCGAGGGGCTCGTGGCTCGCGAGGCCCCTGGTGGACTTGCGAGGATTCAGGGCCTCTGGAGGCGCCTCCATCTGGCATCGAGCCTCGTGGAGATGCAAAAACACTTGGCGAAGGACTCCTTAACGATGTGCCTGACCGTGATTGTGTTTTACCAGGCCACCCTTCCTTGATGCCCATCCTGCATCTAGAGCTCCCGAGCGAGGGTCGATTGCTGCTGGTAGCCGGGTCGCGATGCCTGGCAAGGCCAGGAGGTGAGCGCTCGTGAGGCCAGGGCCGAAGGCAACAAGTGCCTGTTGGCTCGCTCGAGAGCGTCACACAAGGATTCAGACGCCAAAGTCTTGGCGAGGTGTGCGCACGGGCGGACCTGCGGCTGTCGTGGCCTAGGCCTCAAGGATGCCAGGGCTGGCTCGAGCGTACACACCGTGTCCAACCTCCGCTCACAGGACGCGCGAGAGGGAGCAACTGGCAGCTGTCACGCCCTTTAAAAGCGAGATGCAAGAAGGAAAACATGCAAGGAAAAAAATTGCGACCCCTTTCGAATAAAGACGCGAAAACTTCCAACTTCATTCCCAGAAGAGGCAAATTTGGTTACAACAGAATGAAAGAACAACCGTGTTCGGCGCCTAAGCTAGTCTTCCCACTAGAGCGGAGCACGGGGCCTCCAGTTGGGCGTGGGTATAGTCGCTGTTCGACTGTGTTGTCCGCCAGCGCGGAGCATGGGGCTTCCACTTGGGCGTGGGTGGGAGTTCCTGCGAGGCCACAAAACAGCACACCGGGAGACTCCAGAGCGTGTACAACCCCACTCATTATTACGTGAAAGTGTCAAGGGTAGAACTTGCGGAGATGCTGGATGTTCCAGACATTCTGGAAGGGGACCCCGTCCTCCAACTCCAGGTGCGCGACGCCAGGCCTAGAGACGCGGGCGACCCTAAATGGGCCCACCCACATGGGAGAGAGCTTATGAAGGCCCTCCCTGGAGAGGTCCCATCACAGGACGAGGTCACCAACTTCGAGGGTTCGGGGGCGGATGTTGCGGCAGTGGTAGCGCCGCAATGCCTGCTGGTACCTTGCGGCTCGGAGAGAGGCTTGGTGGCGGGCCTCCTCTCCGAGCACAATATCAGTCCCCCGAGAGGCATCATGACGCGCCTCGTCAGACGCCAAGACCCACGGGGAATGATGCTTGATCTCAAGCGGAAGGACCGCCTCTGCCCCGTGGACGAGGTAGAGCGAGGTCTTGCTGGTGGGTTTAGTCGCGGTGGTGCGGATAGACCACAACGTGGACTGCAGCTCATCAAGCCAACCGCTGCCGCATGCCTCGAGCTTCTTCTTGAAGCTTCTGGTTTTGAGGCCCCTCAGGACCTCTGCATTGGCATGCTCAGCCTGGCCATTGCTCCTCGGGTGGATCACCGAAGCGTAGCGTATCTGTGTTCCAAGGTTAGCACAATATGACCTGAAAAGATTGCTTGTGAGCCATTGTCAGTGATGATGTGGTTGGGGACACCAAACAGGTCACGAGGCCCTTGATGAACTTGACGGCCGATCCCGCGGGGATGGTGCGCACCGGATCCACCTTCGCCAACTTGGTGAACTTGTCGATGGTGACATAGCGGTAGCCCCCAAGCACCCTGGGGAATGGGCCCAGTTTGTCCAACCCCAGACCACGAAAGGCCACAAGAGCCGGATGGTCTAGAGCCCCTGCGCCGGCTGATGGATCTGCTTTGCATGGACTTGCAGGCCTCGCAAGATCGGACCAGCTCGGTCGCGTCGTGGAGCGCCGTAGGCCAGTAGAACCCGCTGCGGAATACCTTTCCCACGAGGGTGCGTGCCGACGACTGATGCCCGCAATCTCCCCGTGGATATCTGCCAACAGCTCGTGCCCTTGATCTTCTGAAATGCACCTGAACGAGATGTCGTTGGGGCACCTTCGGTACAGCTTGCCATCCCGCAAGCAGTAGGCGGTGGCCTGGCGGGCCACGTGCTCCGCGTCCTCCTCCTTCTTAGGCAGAATGCCATGGAGTAAGTACGCCTCAAACTCTTGGTCCTAGTTGTCCCTCTAAGGCTCCATCGCCAGGAGCAGGAGGGTCCTTGTGGTTGGGCCGCACACTGGTGGCGTGTGGGGTAGCTCCTCCCGAGGCATCACCGTCCCCGACGTCGGGGGTGCGGATGATGGCCAGAAGAGCCTTTCCTCGAAGACACCTGGGCTCTGAGGCTCACATTGCGATGCCTGTTTGGTGATGTCGTCTGCTTCCTTGTTCGCGCCCCTCGGGACGTGCTGCAATTCCAAACCCAAGAATTGTTTCTTGATTTTACGTACCTCCTCCAGGTATGCCGCCATGTGCTTGTACTTTGGCTTGTACTCCTTGTTGGAAAAGTTGACAAGGAGCTGGGAGTCGCCCTTGATGGTGAGGCGCTTGACCCCTAGGGCGGCCGCGGCTTTGAGCCCAGCGATCAAGCCCTTATACTCCACGGTGTTGTTGGAGACCTTTTCGCCGTGTTGAAAGCATAGCTGGACGACATAGTGGAGCTTATCATTGGTCGGGGAGATGAGCATGACCTCAGCTCCCGTGCCTCGCCGTGCGAAGGCTCCATCGAAGTGCATGACCCAGCCATCGGGCACCTTATCGCCCGACACCAAGGATCGATCCTCACACAGCTCTTGGTCGCACGCGTCTGTCCACTCTGCCACGAAGTTGGTGAGTGCTACTCCCTTGATTACCCCGGTCATGCTGAACTCCAGCTGGAAGGCCTGCAACTCGATGTTCCATTCGGCAACCCTGTCGGCGGTGTTAGGGCTGCGCAATATCCTCTCTAGGGGGTATGTGGATATGACCTTTATGGGGTGGCCCTGGAAATAGTGGCGCAACTTCCTCCAGGCGACCAGGAGAGCGAGGAGGAGCTTCTGCTGCATAGAGTAATACATGCGCGCATCCCGAAGCACCATGCTGATGAAGTACACCGGTTGTTCAACGAGGCGCGGGGCGTCGGCGGACTCTCGTTCCACGCAAGGTGCGCGGGCCTTGGGGATCTCTTCGGACGTCAGGGGGCGAAGCCCTCAAGAGTACCATCCTGACGCGACGGGGATTCAGAAGGCTTCAGGTCCCCGCACGGGCCATGGGGCTTCCCTCAAGTGTCGCCGCGTTCCTGTTGAATTGCTACGAGTGCAGCGCTGGCTGAATGCGGGGTGGCCGCTAGGTAAAGCACCAGGGGCTCGCGAGAGCGGGGCACCACCATGATGGTCGGGCTCGTGAGGTACCTCCTGAGGTCCTCGAAGGCTGCTTCCGCCTCGGGGGTCCATTCGAAGGGGCCCTTCCTCTTCATCAACTTGAAGAATGGCAGGGTGCACTTGCATAGCTTGGATATGAGGCACCCCAAGGAGGTCACACATCCTGCCTGCTTCTGCATTTCCTTGAGGGTTTCGGGTGGGCGCATCTTTTCGATAGCCTTGACCTTCTCTGGGTTCGCTTCTATCCCTCGGTGCGAGACGAGGAAACCGAGCAGCTTGCCGGACGGGACCTCAAAAACACACTTCTCGGGGTTAAGCCTGATGTTCACCCTGCGTAGGTTGGCGAATGTTTCCTCCAGGTCCTCGATCAGGGTTGTTGCCTTGCACGATTTGACCACGATGTTGTCGATGTAAGCCTCCGCATTATTCGACAGCTGCGGCCCCAGCATGATGTGCATGAGCTGCTGGAAGGTGGCGCCGGCGCTAGTTAGCCTAAAGGGCATGCAGGTGTAGCAGTGAACGCCGCATGGCGATATGAAGGCCGTCTTCTCGACATCTTCGGCCACCATCTTGATCTGGCCGCAGCCTGAGAACGCATCCAAGAAGCACAATAGATCATAACCCGTGGTAGAGTCCACAATCTGGTCAATGCGCGGGAGCAGAATGGGGTCCTGAGGGCAAGCTTTGTTGAGGCTAGTGAAGTCAACGGACATACGCTCCTAAGCGCCCTTCTCGCGGACAACGACAGGGTTGGCGAGCCACTCCGGATGCCACACCTTACATATGACCCCTGCTTCTTGTAACTTGCGCACCTCTTGGACAATGAACGCCTGCTTTTCTTGCGCCTACCGCCTAGCCTTTTGTTTCACTGGGCGGGCGCCGGGACACACCACCAGGTGATGCTCGATCACTCCTCTCGGGACGCTGACAAGATCGGATGCCTTCCATGCGAACACGTCTTTATTTGCTCGAAGGAATCGAATGAGCGCCTGCTCTTGGTCCGCGGGCAAGCCAGCGCCGATGGTGAAAGTGGGGCCCAGGTTGTCGTCATCGACGGGCACCCTCTTCGTCTTGGTGCGGTCTTGGGAGAACAGCTACTTCTTCTTCGCGGGCGTGGTCTCCGAAGCCCCCGTGACCTCATTGCCATCTGGATGCGAGGCCGCCGCGGCCCTGTAGGCGAGCTTGAGTGCCCGGACCACATCCCCCTTGTCTCCTACCACGATGATGACACCGCTGCTGCCCAGCATTTTGATGACGTTGTAGCCGGGGTGTGTCACCACCATGAACTTGGCGAGAGTGGGTTACCCAAAGATGGCGTTGTAAGGGAGGCCGATGCGGGCCACGTCGAAGTCGATGACCTCAGTGCGGTAGTTGTCACGCTTTCCAAAGGTGACAGGAAGGTGCACCTGCTACAAGGGGGAGGCGGAGCCCCCTGCCACCCCGGCGAACGGCCTGGTTGGTAGGAGTTGGTCGTACGACACCTGAAGCATCTCGAAGGCCTCGACAGAGAGCACGTTGAGGCCCGCGCCACCATCAATGAGGGTCTTGGTGACGAAGAGGGTGCACATAGCATAAGGAGTGCACCAGCGGCGACCACAGATCCGGGGCGATCCCTGGGGTCAAAGGTGATGGCGACCTCGCGCCGTGCGCGGCTCCGCAGGGTCTCAGGTCAGCGCCGGGCGGCAATCACCCGGCGAAGGAGTTGCTTGGCGTGGCGACCATACGCAGGTGCTTGCGACCCGCCGAGGAGGCACACGACTGTGTGGGGCCTCGGGGCCGCGAAGTGTGCAAGGAATTGCCCGCGGAGCTCCCCCCATGAGGATACCGAGGCGTCTGGGAGGCCTCGGAGCCAAGAGCGGGGAGCCTTCGTGAGTGCTAGAGGGGGCCATGGCCTTCCCGTTGCCGCCTGCCGCCAGGATACCTTGCTCGTATAGCCGGAAGAACTCCTTCGGGTTAGCCGCACCGTCGTACCACGGGGGCAACGCTGGCCTGAACCTCACCGGCAAGCAAACCCGACGCATCTCCGGAGTGAAGGCGGGGCAACCGGCTGTGACACCGGGGACGATGGACGAGCAACGAGGCGCGTGACGTCGGCCATGGGAGCGACTTAGTGGGAATGAATCAGAGCCGGGAGGAGGATCTCGACATGCCCCTACCTGGCTTACCAAATGCCGAAATTGGGGTTCTGCGGACCCAACAAGGTTCAGACTCTGGGGCGTGTGCGAAGATCTAAACCAGCACCAGCCTCAAGCTCATCACCTCAGGGCCTTGCCTCTCGAGTTCGTGCGAGCGGGGAAGTAAGAACACGACAGTTTACCCAGGTTCGGGCCACCGTGCCGTGTAAAACCCTACTCCTACTTTGTGGTGGATTGGCCTCACGAGGAGGTTGTGGATGAACTAGTATAGTGGATGAGCTGCCTCGCAAGGGCTCTGGGAGTGAAGGTGGAATGGATCCGATCCCTCTCTACGGTGGAGACTAGCCTATACTTATAGTGGCCTTGGTCATCTTCCCCCATAGCTTAGGCGGGAAGGGATCCCACAATGACCAACTTGAAAGGGGATAAGAATTACATCTTATCCTACCAAAAGGTGGTCTTCGCCTACAAAGCTTCTGGTCATGACGCAGAGGTGGGCTCAGCGATGACATCCATCCTGCTGAGCTTGTGGTCTTGGTTTCGTTGCACTAAAATGGAAACCTTTGGGGGATTCCTTGGGAACCTGCATATGTCCTTGCCTCCTTAGCACCAAAGAGGAAACTGTCCTCCTCTGCGCCCGCTGGCGCCCCCTGGCCTTGGTCGTCATGGCTTACATCATCGAGAGCCTCGTGAGGCTGGGTACCTACATGTAAGTCTCCGCTCCTCGGGAGGCAGGCTCGGGGAGCGGCCCCTCCAAGTCTTGGCGTCGTCCGCCTCGCGAGGCCGGGGGCCCTCGTGAGGGTCTTGTCTTGGGGGTCTTGTAGCTAGGCCATACCGGGCCATCGATGATGCTGCATGTTGGGCAGCAGGCAGGCAAGTCTGGGTACCCCGGATCCCAGAACACCGACAGTGGCCGTCCAGCGGCCGGTTACGGGAGGGGCAATGTTAGTGTGGGCTGTGGCCTCGTTGTCGTCATCCATATCCTCAGCCTCCTTAGTGGCATTGCCCAGCATGTCGGTTATGTCTTTGACAGTGGCTATTAAGTGGCTGGTGGGTGGGACATAAAATTCCCTGTGACCTACCCCGAGGCTCCGTTGAGCATGAGCCGAGGATGGTCCATCGACAATAGCCATCATCTGGATCCGGTCAAGCGCCTCGTTCAACAGCGAGGCTGGCCGGATCAGCGTATGAAGTTTCTTCGGAGTTAACCTCCATTGCAAGGGTGGGGCGAGGCATGGGTCTGGTCAGGGGCAAACCTTGGTCTTCGGACACTATACTTGCCTCAAGGCTCAAGGCCAAATATGTGGTGAGAAGGGCGAGCCCGGCGGGGGTTGACTCCATGTCTTCGGACACCCAAATATTGTTAAGGCTCAAGGCCGGATCCACGTCGAGGAGGGAGTGTCGGGACAGGGTTGATTCCTGGGTTTTGGACATAGGTGATGCTTCTGAGCTTGACACTGGTAGCGTGGTATGGGCTGATCCAGAGATCAGATCGGGGATAGCCCCCGAAGTCAATGCTTCGGAGGTCATGCTTGTTGCGGGTAAGGCTGAGAAGCTAGTGAAGATCAGATCGCCCTGAGCATCGATGATGCACTAGAAGTTGCCGAACCTGATCTGTTGCTCATGGGCGAAATTGTCGACCTGGTTGAGGCGACCAGTCGCGTCGGCATGCAGAACAATGCTGCCGAATGTGAAAAGTTGCTCGGGGATGAAGATGTCTTCGGTGTTGACGCCGTCTCTGATGATCAGGCGAGCCATCGTTCCTTCGGTGATCCAACATTGGAACTCTCAATGAAAGCAGCAATGTTGGTATCAAAACCGGCGGATCTCTGGTAGGGGGTCCCGAATTGTGGACGTTGGATCGATGGGGAACAGTAGACGTGGGACACGATGTTAACCCAGGTTCGGGCCCTCTCTAAGAGGTAAAATCCTACGTCTTTCTTGATTATATTGCTTGTGTATAAGGAGGTTACAGAGGGATCTTCTAGCCTCTACAAACCAAGCCCACTGGTTTATATAGACACCAGGGGTGCTATGGTTTACAAATAGTCGGTTACATAGAGGAAACTCCGGATATTCCATCTTGACTTGGGGTGCACACGAAGGCACAAAAGGTCTTCGGTCCGGATACGGTGCGGCCCAATAGTTCGGCCCATGTGAGATGAACCGGCATCCCGAGGATTCCCTCTCTCTAGTTCTAGTTTTTGATCTAGACTTGATCTAGACTTGAACTAGTTCTTGTTCTCTCTAATCCTCATAATACAGAGGCCCTGTTGTTAGGGCATATTTCTCCCTTAGTGGTTTTGCAGAGATGTGCATTGAGCATTTCAGCTAATCTATCATATGGCACAAAGACGATTCGTGCACCTCTGAGCTATTAGGAAGATGGTGTTTGTCCTTCGGTTCATTTTTTGTGGATTTGAGTCGTAGGAACACCGTACTATTAAGAGGGGGTCCGCGTCGAAAAGGTTGGGTGAAATCAACACATAGAAGGTCCCTCTGCACCCTCTTTCCTTCCTTGCATTTGAGCTTGGCCTTCCCTTGTGCTTGGGCTTTTCAGAGCAGTCTAAGCGGTAGTACCGCTCTGCTCAACGGTAGTACCTCTCAAGCGGTACTATCGCAGTTCAGTTATGTTCTCACTTCCGCTTGTTGTTTAGGTTATGTAAATGGGTGGCTATAGTGCGGCAGTTCAGTGCGGTAGTACCGCTCCAGTGGTACTGCAACTTTGATTATCACTCTACTACCGCAGGTTTACTGGGTTGTCTACAGCTTAGCGGGAGTACCGCTCTAGCAGCGCGGTAGTACCGCTCCGGCGAAACTACCGCTGTACCAGTACCGCAAGGAGTACCTGAAAGGATCTAGATGACGACTAGAGGGGGGGGGGTGAATAGGCGTTTTAAAACTGTTACGGATTTGGCTTTATCCTAATGTGGAATTAAACTAAACGGATACCTTTCAAGCACAAATCCTAAATATGCTAGGCTCAACTAAGCGCACCAACAACCTATGCTAAACAAGATAGGCACTTAAGGAAACTAGCAAGCACAAACTATATCACAAGATATGGAAATGTAGGAACAACTAAACAATTCAACTAGCACAAGATATATCAATATGAGCAAGTATGAATTGCGGTAAGTAAAGGGTGTGGGTAAGAGATAACCACAAGTGAGTCGGAGACGCGGATTTATCCCGAAGTTCACACTCGTGAGAGTGCTAATCTCCGTTAGAGCGGTGCCGAAGCCAAAGCTCCGGGGCGTCACCAAGTGACTCACCGTATTCTCCTTTTCGAGTCACCCCCAACGGATGAGCCTCGATTCACTCGGGGTTGGTCTTGAAGGCGACCACCACACCTTTACAAACTTCTCCGGAGCACACCACAAGCAAGGAAGCTTCCGGAGGAACTTGACCACCTAGGCCACTTCAACACCCTTCCCCGGAGCACACCACAAGA
Organism: Triticum aestivum; assembly: GCF_018294505.1. Taxonomy (NCBI): domain Eukaryota; kingdom Viridiplantae; phylum Streptophyta; class Magnoliopsida; order Poales; family Poaceae; genus Triticum; species Triticum aestivum. The sequence goes on along the minus strand of NC_057805.1, from coordinate 268,182,738 downwards.
GGAAGCTTCCGGGGGAACCTTGGCCACATAGGCCTCTTCACAATCTTCACAATGAATATCACCAAACCGTCTAGGAGGCCGAAACCTCCAAGAGTAATAAACTCACGGACTCTCACTCGAACTAATCGATGTGGGGAGCTCAAACCAATGCAACAAATGCAATGCAATGCCAAGCAACAAATGCTCAACACACTCTCTCAATCTCACAAGATGCACTTTTGAAAGTAGGAGATTGAGGAGAGGGGATGCAATGGATATGATCAACAAATGGCTCACAAATCCATCCACAAATCCCCCTTCACATAGAGGGGAGAAAGGGCTTTGGGAGAGGTGTAGAGAGGCTCAAAATGGTGTTTTGAAAGTGTAAGAACCAACCCCCAACCGGTGGGAGGAAAGGGCCCTTAAATAGCCAAACTCAGAAACTAGCCGTTGGGGCTCCAACGGGCATTTCCTGGGCACCCCGTGTGCACGGGGGTTTAGACCCCGTGCCCACGGGGTCCCGTGCGCACGGTACAAGCCCCGTGCACATGGGGCCCCGTGCCCACGGGGGTCAAATACCCCGTGCACACGGAGTCCCCAGGACAGCCAGCAGCAGCCCACTAAAACGTTGATAACTTTGGCATACGGACTCCGAATTCGATGATCTTGGGCTCGTTTTGAAGCTATGGAAAAGCCCAAGGTCCTCAGATAGAGAACCACCCAAGATCAACAAGAAAGAATGATGCAAGTAATGCAAAGGTTTGAGCTCTCTACATGCGACGTGATCAAGCTACTTGCCCGAGAGTCCCTCTTGATAGTACGGCTATCAAACCTATAATCCGGTCTCCCACCAAGCACTATGAGACCGGCAAAACTAGGAAAACCTAGCTAAGGTATACCTTTGCCTTGCACATTCAACTTGAGCTTGATGATGACTTTAATGCTTGCCTCAAGTTGGAATCCCTTTCTTGTCCACGACCACTTGGTGAAGATACTCGAATTGCTTCCTCATGATGCAATGAGGGAAGCCTTATCTCAAGCCCATCTTCACATGCACATTATCATGATGTGGACCGCAAGCTTCAAAGCATATAACCTCCGGCTTCTCATCTTGCACCTGGACTCCCCGAACTCGATGACCATCACCACTTGATGTCATCTCATCTTGCACTTGGACTCCTCGAATCCGATGACCATCACCACTTGATGTCATCCACACATAGGCTACACGAGATCTTTCCTTTTGATGCAAGCCTATGAGAAACACCTAACCCACATAGACATAACAAACATATAGCATGGGTTAGGTAACAAAGCACAATTCACAATTACTTACCATACCACTAGATCACTTGATCTCACGTGGTACATTGTTTGTGCTTTGTGAGTTGACCACTTAGATATACTCTTCGAGCTTCATCTTGGTCAACCAACATCTTTACTTCAAGCTCCATCTTGGTTTCTTGAAAGCCACAATGAACTCTTCATTTCACTTCATTGCTTCAAGACAATATCACCAAAGACTCTTTCATGACCATATCAAGTTCCACTATGAATATCATCTTGGTCACCACTTGCCCTTCTAAAAACTCCATCCCAAACTCTTGAGAGGCATAATGAATTCGTCACTCTAGTTGCTTGCTTCAAGACTTGATCAACATGATCTTGTCTTGAGAGGCATAATGAATTCTTCACTCTAGTTGCTTGCTTCAAGGCTTGATCAACCGAAACCCAACACATGAGCTCACCATGATCTTGTCTTGAAACCATAACTCGAATTCTTCTCTTTGATTATTCTCTCAAGCCTTGATACTCAGAAGACCAACTTGAAACCTCGCTGGATATGGAATCTCGAGAGCCAACACCTAGGCCCCGTGAGCACGGGGTATCCAGAGAGTTGACACTCGACCCCGTGCACACGGTATAAGCCCGTGTGCATGGGGTATCCAGAGAGGGATACCATGAGGACTTCTTCGGATGCTTTGATGGAAATCTTCAAAAAACAACCCAAAGAACTTCAAGCATCACTATGGAACATATCTTCATATAAGATCCAATGCACTTGATGCTCCATAGGAATTGTCATTTAATACTAAAGCTTAGAGCAAATATAACTTCATCCATATGGACTTCATCCTTGATTCCATCCAATATCCTTGAGGCATTATCTTCATATATATGGACTTCATCCTTGATTCCATCCAATATCCTTGAGGCACCATCTATGGACAAAACCTTCAAATATATCTCACTGAAAACATTAGTCCATAGAGATTGTCATTCAATTACCAAAACCACACTTAGGGGCTACATGCCCTTTCAATCTCCCCCATTTTGGTAATTGATGACAATCTCAACAAGAGGGTTTATATAATGAATTTAAAACAAGTATGCAACCTATCCGAGAATAAATTGAATACTTGAGGTGGTTTTGATAGCCTCAAATATCACAAAGATAGTTGATGTTATCAAAACTGGTTGTACTAGCATCGAAATACTACACAAGAATTTGATGCTAGTAGAACCACACTATATAGAGCAAACTCCCCCACAATATATGCATGGAAGAACTTGGTGGAGTTTCCTCTATATACACATCCATGCAACAACCACAACAAATGTAGATATGCATGAACCAACCTACTTCACCTAAACTCTCTAAACTTCTCCCCCATTGGCAACAAGTGCCAAAATGGAGAAAAAATCTAGAAGACCAATATAGTATGAGTTCCTCCTTAATTTGTGCATTTCTCATATTGTGAGTGGAATCAAATGCACATATCCAGTTACGAACAAATGAAGAAATTCACACTATATTGAGGATCCATAAAATGCACCAAAAAGATATTATGATATGAGCATAGGAGTGTTCTAAAGAACATAGAGAAGCTCCCCATGATTTGTGCATTATTTAGTTTTGTACTTGGATACAACGTGCACAAAATAGGATCATCACTTGACTAAGCAAGGGTCCAAAAAATATCCAACAACTCATGAGTGCAATGATATATGCAATACATACAAGCACTCACTACTCAACCTCTTACCGTATCCACCAAAGAATAAAAAGAGACAATTCCAAGGACCGGCAAGGAAACGAAAGGATATCAAAGAGGGATATGCACTTTCTCATGTGTATAAGTTTCTTACGTGGCCAATAATCATCAAGATGAGCATCCACAAAGAAACTTGCACACACAAAAAGATACAAAAGATAAGAACATGATATCCAAGAATGAATCCATTATTTATACAAACTTGATCTTAGCGTAGGGCTTTGTCACATGGCACATGGCGCAAACTGATCTCATTTGCATAAAAATGAATTACTAAGCATGAGAGCAAATACCACAACCAAAAAGGTTGTTTCTTGCAATTTTATCAATATTGCACATAAGAGCACTTTGAGGAATTGGTATGCAATAAATTGCTTAACTGAACTCTTCGGTGTTTGAGCACCCTAGATGGTTGAGGTCACCTCAGAGCCACATTCCATTGTAGTGAAGCTTCGGGGTGGTGTTGGGAGCCTCCAATTCGGTTGTGGAGAGATCCCCAACCTTGTTTGTAAAGGTCCGATTGTCGCCTTCAAGGGCACCACTAGTGGAATCACGACATCTCGCATTGTGTGAGCGAATGAGGAGAATACGGTGGCCCTAGTGGATTCTTGGGGAGCATTGTGCCTCCACATTGCTCCAATGGATACGTACTTCCTTTCAAAGGGAAGGAACTTCGATAACACATCCTCGTCTCCCCCGACATCACCTGTGGTTATCTCTTACCTTTAATTTGTGCAAACTTTACTTGTGTTGTTTATCGTGCTTGCTTGTGTTGTTGTTATTGCTAGCATCATATAAGTTGCTCACCTAGTTGCATATCTAGACAACATATTTGTTGCTAAACCTAATTTGTTAAGAAAATCTAAAAATTGGTAGTTGCCTATTCATCCCCTCTAGTCAACCATATCGATCCTTTCAATTGGTATTAGAGCCCCATCTCTTGATTAAGGGTTTCACCACCCGGAGAGTATGGTTGGCAACGGGGATGGGGATGAGGAAGTACCCGAGGCCGTGGAGTTGAACTCGATCACCCGAGATGACTTAAATGAAGCCATGTCTTCACTTAAGACATCCATGACGGCCGAGGTCAAGTCCATGCTTAAAGAACTTCTTCAGGGGTTGAAATCTTCTCTCGATCCGCTGCTTGTGCTTAATCCCACTGCATCAGAGTCAGAGGCCAATTCCGGCAAGGAAGTGGCTAAAGGTACTCATACTGTCGGCATTCCTCGATGGCCTGGTACGGCCCAGCTGCGGGGCCTCCAAGACAAGACCCTCGCGAGATCCCCTGCTTCGCGAGGAGAACGACGCCAAGACCTCTAGAGAGGCGGCCTCCCGAGGAGCGAAGATTTCTATGTAGGTACCCAGCCTCATGAGGCTGCGATGACGTGATCCATGACGACCATGGCCAGGCAGGCGCCAGCGGGCACAGAGGAGGCAGTTTCCCTTTTGGTGCTAAGGGAGCAAGGACGAGCACGGGTTCCCGAGGAACACCCAAAGGTTTCCATTATGGTGCTACAAGACCAAGACCATGAGCTAGGCAGGACAGATGTCATCACCGAGCCCACCGCTGCGTCACGACCAGAAGCTTTGCAGGCGAAGACCACCTTTCATCAGGATTAGATGTACTTCTTGTCCCCTTTCAAATTGGCCGTTATGGGAGCCCTTCCCGCCTAAGTTTTGAGGGAAGATGACCGAGGCCACTATAAATATAGTTTAGCCACCACCGTAGAAAGGGAACCCCTGATCTGATCCCTTCCACCCTCACCACCATAGTCCTTGCAAGGCTGTTCATCCTCTGTACTTGTTCATCCTCAGCCCCCCTCGTGAGGCCAATCCACCACAAATCAGGAGTAGGATTTTACACTGCAAGGTGGCCCGAACCTGGGTAAGTTGCCGTGTTCGTCTTCTTCCCCACTCGAGCATGCACCCGATGAGGCTAGGCTGTAGGGCGATGAGCTTGTGACTTGAGAGGTTGAGATCTTCGCACATGCCCTAGAGTTCGAGACTTCTTGGGTCTGCGGAGCCGCAAATCCGACTTTGGCGCGCCAGGTTGGGGGCGTGTCAAAGTTTCGCTTCTCCACCAACCATGCTTCGTCCCCGCTCCACTACCTCCATGGCAGGCGCCGCCTTGGAGGCATGGCCGCCCGGGGCCTATGGGAGCTCCACAGGTTGCCTGGCCTTCACCGCCGGCCTGCGTCGGGTGCAGTGGCCCATGAAGTTCAGGTCGACGCTGGCCCCGCGGTACGATGGTGCGGCGGACCCCGAAGAGTTCCTCCGATCCTACGCGCAAGCCATCCAGGCAGCGGGCAGCGACGACAAGGCCATGGGAAACTGGCTCCCCCTGGCCCTCATAGAGGCCCCTCGATCTTGGCTCCACGGCCTCCCACACGCCTCGATCTCCTCTTGGGAAGAGCTCTACGACCATTTTGTTGCATGCTTTGCGGCTCCGGCGCCTCACACAGTTGCGTGCATCATCGGCGGGTCACAGGAGCCTGCTTCTGGCCGCCACATCAAGCAGTTTCTCCGTCGGGCAAGCGCTACTCGACCGCAGCGCGAGGATGTGCGGGGCTGCGCCAGGCATGAGGCCGAGATCACCTTCGATTCGAGAGATCATCCCAAGACCACGGCGGCCGTGGGTGCCCTACCCATGCTATGCACGCCCACCATCGGCAACGTCGTGGTAACCAAGACCCTCATCGACGGCGGTGCCGGCCTGAACATCCTCTCCGTGGAAACCTTGGACCCGCTCCAGGTGCCGCGCGACCAGCTCACTCCCACCAAGCCTTTCTCGGGGGTGGTCAAGGGCTCGGCCACCCCACCCCTTGGACAGATACGCCTCCCCATCACCTTCGGCACGCGCGACAACTACCGCACCGAGCTGGTTGACTTTGAAGTGGCCCGCATCGGCCTCCCATGCAACGCCATCCTGGGGTATCTGGCCCTCTCCAAGTTCATGGCGGTGACCCATCTAGACTACAATGTCATCAAGATGCCGGGTAGCAGCGGCATTATCACGGTGTTCGGGAATACGAAAGACGCAGTCCGGGGCCTCAAGCTCGCCTACAGGACCGCGGCGGCCTTGCGTCCTGGCGCTGGGAGCGCCGCAGAGGCTCAGGAGGCCGCACCCGCAAAGAAAAAGCAATTGTTCTCTCAGGACCGGGCCGAGACAAGGCAGGTACGTGTCGACATCGGGGGCTCAGACCCCACCTTCACCATTGGTGCCAGCCTTCCCAGACTAGGAGGAGGCATTAGTTGGCTTCCTAAGGGCCAACAAGGATGTATTCGCGTGGGTGGCATCAGACTTGGTTGGCGTCCCGAGGGAGGTGATCGAGCACCACTTGATGGTATGCCCCGGTGCGCGCCCGGTAAAGCAAAAGGCACGACATCAAGCACAGGAGAAGCAAACGTTCATTGTCCAAGAGGTCCGTTAGTTGCAAGAGGCCTGTGTCATTCGAGAAGTGCGGCACCCGGATTGGTTGGCCAACCCAGTGATTGTCCCTAAGAAAGGAGGGAAGGAGCGCATGTGCGTCGACTTCAAGAGCCTCAACAAATCTTTCCCTCAGGACCCTTTCCCGCTCCTGCACATCGACTAGATCATGGATTCCACTGCCAAGTGCGACCTGCTGTGCTTTTTGGATGCTTTCTCAGGGTTCCACCAAATCAAGATGGCGAGAGAGGACGCCGATAAAACATCTTTCATCTCCTCGTGCGGCGTGTATTGCTACACCCGCATGCCTTTCGGGCTGCGGAACGCTGGTGCGACCTTTTAGTGGCTAATGCACATCACGCTTGGGCCGCAGCTGGGAAGGAATGCAGAGGCATACATTGATGACATCGTGGTGAAGTCGCGGGAGGCAAGGACCCTGATCAATGACCTGGAAGAGACATTCGCCAACCTGCACAGCATAAACCTAAAGCTCAACCCGTAGAAGTGTGTGTTCGGCGTTCCGTCTGGCAAGCTGTTGGGTTTCCTAGTGTCGCACGGAGGGATTGAGGCTAACCCGAGAAGGTAAAGGCAATAGAGAGGATGAGCCCGCCTCAGACTCTCAAGGAGATGCAGAAGCTTGCGGGGTGCATGACCTCCTTGGGGCTCTTCATCTCCAAGCTTGGCGAGCGCCCCTCCTTTTCTTCAAGATTATGAAGAAGAAGGGTCCGTTTGAGTGGACCCCGGAAGCTGAGGCGGCCTTCGAAGACCTCAAGCGATACCTCACGAGCCCACCCGTCATGGTGGCGACTCGTCCGCACGAGCCCCTGGTGCTTTACTTGGCAGCCACTCCCCACTCAGCTAGTGCAGCACTCATGGCGGCCCGGGAAGAGCACGGCGGTGCAAGCACGAAGCAAGGTGGCCTGCGAGAAGTCGCGCAACCTGTGCCGCCTCAGGCCGGCGCTCCTTAGGATCCCATTGCTTCATCGACCTGCAAGCCTCCTAAGTCCCCCGCACCCCCGACGCCCCGCCCCTCGTCGAGCATCCGGCGTACTTCATCAGCATAGTGCTACGCGATGCGTGCGCTACCCTATGCAGCAAGCTCTTGCTCGCACTCTTCGTGCCCTCAAGGAAGTTGCGCCACTATTTCCAAGGGCACCCCATCAAGGTTGTCTCGGCGTGCCCCCTAGAGAAGGTGTTGTGCAGCCCCAACGCCTCGGGGAGGGTGGCAGAGTGGAACATCGAGTTGCAGGCCTTCCAGCTGGAGTTCAGCACAACCAGGGTCATCAAGGGAGCAGCCCTGGCTGATTTCATGGCGGAGTGGACCGACGCTCTCGATCGGGGGTTGGATGAGGGCCAGTCCCTCGCGCCCGGCGATGAGGCACCCGACGGCTGGGTCATGCATTTCGATGGTGCCTTCGGCGGCAAGGCGTGGGAGCTGGAGTTGTCCTCATCTCACCAACGAAGGACAAGCTCTACTATGCCGTGTAGCTTTGTTTCCAGCATGGCGAGAAGGTCTCCAACAACATCGTAGAATATGAGGGCTTGATTGCTGGTCACAGGGCCGCGGCCGCCCTGGGGATCAAGCGCCTCACCATCAAGGGCGACTCCCAACTCCTCGTCAACTTCTCCAACAAGGAGTATAAACTGAAGGACGAGCACATGGAGGCTTACCTGGAAGAGGTACGTAAAATCGAAAAGTGCGCCCTGGGTTTGGAATTGCAGCACGAACAAAGAAGCAGACGACACCGCCAAGAGGGCGTCCCGCCGCGAGCCTCAGAAGCCGAGCATCTTCAATGAGAGGCTCTTCAAACCATCAGCGATACCCTAAGTCGCGGACCCGGTGTTGCTCAGGGAGGAGCTACCGCCGGCCCCGACCTCAGGAGCCCCAGCTTGTGGTCCGACCTCGGGAGCTCGCCTACTCCTGGTGTTGGAACCTCAGGAAGGCTGCTGGACCGAGGAGCTCAAGGCGTACCTGCTCCGCAACACCTTACCGGAGAGGGAGGAAGACGTGAAGCGCGTGGTCTGCCAGGCCACAGCTTATTGCTTGCAGGACGACGAGCTGTACCGGCGATGCCCCAACGACGTCTTACTACGGTGCATATCCAAAGAACAGGGGTGCGAGTTGCTGGCCGATATCCACGACGGGGATTGCGGGCACCACTCCTCCTCATGCACCGTCGTGGGCAAGGTGTTCCGCAGCAGGTTCTACTGGCCTACGACGCTCAACGACGCCATCGAGCTAGTGTGATCCTGCGAGGCCTGCCAGTTCCATGCCAAGCAGATTCATCAGCCCGCACAAGGTCTCCAGACCATTCCTCTCTCGTGGCCGTTCACGGTCTGGGGGCTGGATATCCTGGGCCCGTTCCCTCGAGTAGCTTGTGGATACCGCTACCTCTGCGTCGCCATCGACAAGTTCACCAAGTGGGCGGAGGTGGAGCCCGTGCGCACCATTCCTGCTGGCTCAACCGTCAAGTTCATCAAGGGCCTCGTGAGCCATTTCAGTGTCCCCAACCGTATCATTACTGACAATGGCTCCCAATTCACAAGCAACCTCATCAGGAGGTATTACACTAACCTTGGAACGCAGATATGCTATGCTTCAGTGGCGCACCCACGGAGCAACGACCAGGCTGAGCGCGCCAATGCGGAGGTCCTGAGGGGCCTCAAGGCAAGGAGCTTCAAGAAGAAGCTGGAGTCCTCCAGCAGGGGTTGGCTCAGTGAGCTTCAGTCCGTGTTGTGGTCCATCCGCACCACCGGGACTAAGCCCACCGGCGAGACTCCCTTCTTCCTCGTCTACGAGGCTGAGGTGGTCCTCCCGCACGAGGTCAAGCATCGCTCCACGCGGGTCCTGGCATTCGACGAGGCGCATCAGGATGCCTCGCGAGGAATGGATCTCGTGCTCGGGGAGGAAGCCCGTCGCCCAGCCTCGCTCTGCGCAGCAAGGTACAACAGGCGTTGTGGCATTACCACTGCCGTAACATCCGCTCCCGGACCTTCGAGGTGGGAGAACTCATCCTGAGGCGGATCCTTTCTAGGGAGGGCCTTCACAAGCTCTCGCCTATGTGGGAGGGCCCGTTTAGGATCGCCCATGTCTCCAGGCCTGGCGCCGTATGCCTGGAGACGCAGGACGGGGTCCCCATCCAGAATGCTTGGAACATCCAGCATATCCGTAAGTTCTACCCATAACACTCTCATGTAATAATGAGTGGGGCTATACACGCCCCAGAGAATCCTGACTGCCGCCCCTGGGCCTCTCGGGGGCTCCCATGCATGCCCAAGTGGAAGCCCCATGCTCCGCGCTGGCGGACGACACAGACAAACAATGACTATGCCCATGCCAAGTGGAGGCCACATGCTCCGTACTGGTGGGAAGACTAGAAGAGTGCCAGACACGGCTGTTCTTTGCTTTCTCTTGTAAACCAAAATTTACTATTTCTTGAAATGAAGTTTGAAGTTTCCGCGTCTTTATTTGAATGGGGGGTTAGGATTTTTTATTCTTGCGGTGTTTTTCCCTTTCCAACCCAGTTTTAGGAGGAGGTAACAATGGCCCATTGCTTCCTCCCTCGCGTCTCGCGAGCGGGGGCTGGGCATGGTGTTGCACTGAGGGCAAACCCGGCAATGTTGTCACAACGGCTGCCGACCCGCCTGCACGCACACCTCGCCAAGGGCTTGGCGTCCGGTTCCTCGCGCGACGCTCCTGAGCGAGCCAACATGCAAGTGTGGTTACTGGCCACCTCATGGCCTTGCCGAGCATCGCGACCCGGGCATACCAGCAACGATCGACCCTCGCTTGGGGGCTCGGGCACGGGATGGGTGCCAAGAAAGCATGGTTGGAGAAAGAGCAGCCGTGGCTTGGCTCGTGATAATCCCCAAGTGCAGGGAATCATCGTAGCAATTTCCAAAGGTGGAAGTGATAAGTATGGAGTGTCGAACCCACAAGGAGCTAAAGGTAAGATCAATATTCTCTCAAGCCCTATCTGCCACTGATACGACTCTACGTATACCGAACGTTTGCTTCCAACTAGAAACTAGAAATAAAACTTCGTTGTGGGTATGAAGAGGATAACTTTGTATGATATCGGAGAGCTAAAATATAAAAGTAGGTGCTGTTATCATAAACTTAGAATATAATACTAAATATTATAAATAGTGAGTGTGGAATAATGGTGGATCGGTGTGCGGAATTGTCCTAGGCAATTGTTAACAAGACCGGTGATCACTATTGCAGTTTCATACGAGGGAGAGGCATAAGCTAACATACTTTCTCTACTTGGATCATATGCACTTATGATTGGAACTCTAGCAAGCATCCGCAACTACTAAAGATCATTAAGGTAAAACCCAACCATAGCATTAAAGCATCAAGTCCTCTTTATTCCCATACGCAACAATCCCTCTTACTCGGGTTTGTGTTTCAGTCACTCACCAACCCACTATAAGCGAATCATGAACGTATTGCAACACCCTACAGCGGGAATCCCTCACGCTTGCGAGACACGGAGGGCACCATAGGACAGCATCAAAGTAAAACATGCAACTCATACCAATCTAGATCATCAATCAACCCAAAGACAAAAGATATCTACTCAAAACATCATAGGATGGCAACACATCATTGGATCATAATATGTGGCATAAAGCACCATGTTCAAGTAGGGATTACAGCGGGGTGTAGGAGAGTGGACCGCGTAAAAGAGATGAGGATGGTGATGTTGATGAAGACGATCACCGCAACGATGATTCCCCTCCCGATGGCACTCCAGTGCCACCAAGAGAGAGGAGGAGAGGTTCTCCCCCTTGTGCTTCCTCCTCCATGGCCTCCACCCTCTGGTCCTTGGCCTTCATGGTGATGATGGCCCCTCTGGGATCCTCCTCCATGGCCACCGATGATGATGGCCCCCTCCGGCAGGGTGCCGGAGAGGGCCTAGATTGATTTCTCGTGGCTACAGAGGCTTGCGGCGGCGGAACTTCCGATCTAGGTTAATTTTCCGAGGTTTCTGTATTTATAGGAATTTTTGGCGTCGGTCTCACGTCAAGGAGGTGCCCGAGCTGTCCACGAGGCATGCCCACGCGCCCAGGGGGGTGGGCGTGCCCCCCACCCTCGTGGGCAGCTCGGGACTCTTCTGGCCCAACTCCGATGCTCCGTGGTCTTCTTTTGGTCCATAAAAAATCATCAAAAATTGGCACGTCAATTGGACTCCGTTTGGTATTCCTTTTTTGCAAACTCAAAAACAAGGAGAAAACAGAAACTGTCACTGGGCTCTAGGTTAATAGGTTAGTCCCAAAAATCATATAAAATAGCATATAAATGCATATAAAACATCTAAGATGGATAATATAATAGCATGAATACTTCATAAATTATAGATACGTTGGAGACGTATCAGCTCGTTCCTAGAGGAACCTCACGACAAGTGCTGCCCGCACCTTCGGGAGGTTGCACAACTGGCGGAGGCGTATCTAGAGGCCCAGAACCTCGTGAGTCCCCCAGGGACCTCGCGAGGTGTAGGCCCCTCCAGACCCTGGAGCGGTCTGGCCCCGGAGGAGGGGGGCCTCCCCGGGACCCCAGGGGCATACTCGGAGTTAAGGCTCCAGAGGGGCGCGCTCCCGCGACGGAGGGACCCACCAAGGGTCACAAGCACATCAAGCTAAGTTATCCTAATCACGTCGGATAGGAACCTTTCAATTTAAATCTACACAGATACTAGGATAGGCGCAAGAAATGATAAAATAAAGGGGCAAGCACCGCAGTCCATTACACGCTCCGTGGGGTCTTTCATGGTTCTTGGTGCAGGAAATAAAAACAAACAAAAGGAGCGGCCTCAGGAGGGCCGCTATTCCCAAGTCCCGGCTCTGGCGCTACCCGCAATTTGTCGGAGTCCTCCTCCTCCTCCTTGATGGGGGCCCGACGTCGTGGTGCCTCACCCTCCTCCTTGGTCCAGGCGCGGCTGCGCGGCGGCTCGTCGTAGTTGTTGCTGCTCGTGCTCTCCCTGGGGGAGGCGCCGCCGCTGCTGGAGGTGTCACGGCTGTCGCCAAGGGCCAGTTCACCGCGGAGGGCGCCACCGCCACAACGACCGCTGTCAGAGAGGTGGTCGCTGTCGCTGTCGTCGCCTTCCGGGCAGCACCCCAAGTGCCGTCCATCTTCCCCGAACACCTTGACGAAAAGCGTCGCCACTCCATCGTACTTGAAATGGAGGGTATGACTCCCCTGCAGGCCGCGGTCTCAGGCGAAGTTCTACCACTTGCAGTTCAGGAACACGTTGCCCGCGAGGGTGACCTCGACCTCCACCCACGAGCCCTTGCCGCAACACCCGTCGGCTTGCAGCCGCAGGCCACCGGGCCTTCTATCCGGAAGCTCCTCCACGAAGAAGCATGGGAGGTGGATCCAGAGGCCCTCCGGCCTCTTCTCCCACACCATGAACTCCATGGCTACGTCGGCTGTCTGGGATCACGGGCGCGGCGGTCAGACGTTCACCGCGAGCCCTCCACATCAACCGCGGCTGCTAAGGCTTCTGCTGCCACCCTCGCGGGAGGGACCCTTTCTGTGACCGTCGGAGGCAATGCGCACACCCGTGGGTGTGCGCCCGCGCCCCTGGGAGACCGCTGCTGACGTCACATCGGACTTGCGAGGACTGCTGCACCCTCTCTTGGGAGGCGGCGAGCCTAGCCCTTCCTGGGGGGCTTTGGCGGAGAACCTCCTCACCGGTGCCATGGAAGCTGCAGGAAGAGGAAGAATGAGGAGCAAGAAGATGAAGACGGGCTGGGGGCTCCGCCCCCTCGCCCTTTTCACTAAAAAAAAAGACACATCCGTGTCATTTTGGGCCGAACGAATTTTTTTCTGTCATGCTTATGACACTTCTATGAGGATAACTGTGAGAAAACCCGGTATCATCATAGATGTGGTGGGGTCCTACTTCTATGACAAAAAATCATGACAGAAAATGGGCTTTTCGTCCTGGGCGGGCTGGAGACGTAGCTGCATGACATTCTTTGGGCCGTTCATGACGGAAAAAACCGTGGTAGAAGCGAGGGCAAGGAAAATATCGGGGGAGTTCCCAGTTACGGTGTGTGGCCGGGGGCCGAGCGATGCGCGTTTCTCTTGTACGTACGCGCGTGGGTGCGAGGCATTGAGCTCTAACTGAACTCGAGCGAGGCATTGGGCTCTAACTGAACCCGAGCGATTATACTGCAGGCTACGCGTTACTGAACCCGAGCGATCGATCGATCCCTTGCTGTTAACTGAACCTGAGTGATTCCTTCGCTACTGCTACTAACTGAAGCCGATCAATGTTGCCTCTGGATGAATAGTGCACATTGTTGGGGGGGGGGTTGGATGAACAGTTCCCGGTGGGGGGTTGGATGAACAGGACCCCGTGGTAGTAGAGGACGTTGCCGCTGGATGAACAGGACCCCGATCAATCGAGTCGGTGGATGAACAGGACCCCGTGGAAGGCTGGATGAACAGGACCGCATGGAGGGCTGGTTGAACATTAGCCGGTGGAGGGCTGGTTGAACAGTAGCCGGTGGAGGGCTGGATGAACAGTAGCCCATGGAGGGGTGGTTGAACAGGACCCCGTGGAGAGGGCTGGTTGAACAGTAGCTGGTGGAGGAGCGCGTGGTGGAGGCTGGATGAACAGGAGCCCGTGGATGAATAGTCGCTTGTGGAGGCTGGAGGAGGTCAACAGTGGATGAACAGTAGCCCGAGGAGGCTGGAGGAGGTCGACGGTGGAGATGAACAGTATCTCGTGGAGTCCCGTTTTGCAGTACGCCATACCCCTCCCGATGAACAGGACCCCCGTTTCGACCGTAGCGCTCCAACACAAGTCCGTTTCCTCCGTTTTGCAGTACGCCACACCCCTCCCGATCAACAGGACCCCGTTTCGACCGTAGGAGGTCCGTTTCCTTCGTTTTGCGGTACGCCAGACCCCTCCCGATGAACAGGATCCCGTTTCGATCGTGGCCGGTCGAACTCAAGGCTGTTTCCTCCGTTCTGCGGTATGCCAGGCCTCGTTTCCATCGGATGTTCCATCCAAGCCAGTTGGCTCCCGATGAACACGATGACGCATTCCGTTCCGACCCAGCCGGTTGCCTCCCCATGATCACGACGACGACGCATCTTCTCCATTCCGACCCAGCCATGTACACGAGCCCTGGTTGTACGTATGCGCGAGTAGGCATTCGAGACCCCGCCCGTATGTACGTACATGGCTGTATTTTCTTTCTTGCACCCTGGCCGCTGTACATACATGTACATGCTATGTGCGCGCCTCTACTACGACACGTGCGCACCTCTACGTACACGTTCACGACCAGAATGACAATGCTACGTACGCTTCGACCAGGTGGGTCCCGACTGTCAGGCACTTCCTTGCGTGCGAAGATATAGCTGGTGGGTCCCAGCAGTCAGGGGGGAAACGTTTTTTCCTGAAATACGATGGCCCGTCCGGTGGGTCCCTGCTGTCAGGTGGAGGAATCATTATTTTCCACGTAATAAGGAGGAACTTCCTTGCTACGGCCGTGGACCCAGCTGTCACCCTCTCCAGATATAGTACTCTTCCGATGGAAGTCGTTCCTTGACCACGTTGACCACGCCGCGCCGAGAGCACTAGGGCGATGGACGATGGCGAGTCCTAGGAAGGGGACGACGTGGAGCCGGGGAAGAAGCGGCAGTGGAAGCCCACGCGGACAGGAGTACGAGGGTTCACTGGTTCGGCTGCGGTGTGAGCCTGCTGCTGTAGGGCCTAGCCAGCAGTGGGAGTAGTAGGGGCGGTGAGGCCTCAACGGCAGCACAACCGGCCATTGGAGGTAGGAGCAGGCGGTCCTGCCGGCACTGGTTTGGGCAGCTGGTGCAACAAGAGCAGCGATTGAAGAAACAGTAGGACCGTTCGATTCAAATCCAACAGTCACTCATGCTAGAATCGTTTGTTGACTAAGTTGACAAAGCCCTGCGTACGCGTCAACTTAGTAGGCCCACATGCCAGCCTCCAAACCGGTGCGCCCCAGATGTTCGTGCGGCCAGGCCAGCGGAGGGAGTAGGGTGGGACGGTGAAGCCTACATGGCTTGACAACGGGCCACAAGAGGAGGGAGCAAGCAGTCCCGCCGGCGCTGGTTTAGGCGGCTGGAGCAGGAAGATCAGAGATTGAAAAAGCATGTTGGTCGGGATGGACATCCAATAGTCACTGCTGCTAGAATCATGTGTTGACTGACAAAGCCTTCAGTAAACAAGTCAGCCTCAAAATTTGTGGCGTGTGCAGCCCATTTTCTATTATTTTTATAATTTTTACTCATTTTCTAATTCATATGGACTTTATTGCAGCCCATTTTCCATTTTTAGAATTGCTGCCCATTTTCTGGTCAGTACCAGGGTTAAAAAATTGAACTAAAAATGTGCGAAATTTTGAAAATTCGCAATTTTTTGCTGGGGAACAAAATATTCTTAATCCAAAAATTATTAGCCGTACTAAAACAAATTCAAAAATATATTAGTAATATGTCATGTTAAAATCCAATGAAATATAAAATATCAGTGAAGAACAAAAACAAAAAAGAAACTAATTTTTGCATTTACTTTTAACAGATACTGACCAAACTCTTTGGCCAGGCCGGAATGCATCCCTCCTCATCTTGAAATATTTGCAGCCCAGTAAGTCGGAGAAAACAAAATGGCTAGCTTGGGCATTCTTCAAAAAGAAATAGTGGCCTACCTATTTTCCCAAAGAAAAAATTGCTGGGCTGGTCATGTTGTTAGACGGGCCACAGAGACCGCACAACCCAGTTTATAGCCTTGCTCCTCCGAAAAATCCTCAAATTTTTTGTGTGCAATTCTGTCGTTAACTGACTATATGTTGAAAATTATGTGGGTCCTAGATATTAGCAGGGTGGATTAGAGTTAAAAAAACGAGGGGTGCATCTGAGTAGTAAAAGAGGCGCTTTGCTTGTGTTCGGGAGTGGACCTGGTGGGTCCGTACTGTCATACTCACATCTACAGTCCTCTCCGATTCACTATGTTGACAGGGCCGGATGGCGGCGCCACGGCGAGCGCACCAAGGCGGAGGATAAAGTGCTGTCGCCAATGTGTTGGGCTGGGTTGTACATTCTTATTGAAAAATAAAAATGGACCGGAACTATTCACGACGTTGACTACGATTTGCATGGGTCCACTAGTTGTAGGAAGAAAATGGTGGGAGAAAGAAGACTGGTCGCTATCTTTGCCTAAGAATTATATCGACTGAATGTAATGACACTATCATAGGAAATAATATCCTCCTGTTAAATCGTGAATTTAAAGAACTGGTGCATGAGCATTTAGCTTTATTTATTTATTTATTTACTTATTTATGTTTAGGGGACCATGAGCATGTACCTGGGCCGGATTCATGTGAGAGCCTCCCTTCCAGTTAATTATGGGCTCCTCTATTGGGCCTTCATCAGTGGGCTGCATGTTATCAACAAGTGGAAAATGTGTTCCGTACAAAAAATAGTATGCGCTACATACGGTACGGGGCACCAAAGGATCGGACCGTGCAACGACTTCCAAAACATTGTGTTTGTCATTCTAACAATACATTTATTCAACCAACGGACGAAATATACTACTGATTGTACATTGAAAACAACAGCAGCAACATCCAAGGCTGGGGGTGCAACCGAAGCAGTAAGCAGGCCAGAAGAGTAAAGATGTAGCTCTTTCTTCCAAACCAAACATCAGCCATCATTACAAAAGGGCTACCAAAAAAGAACAAGTGTATGCATCAAACTAAATAAAGATCCTACCACACCAAGTGTACGCATCTAACTAACTAGCTTAGTTAGACGTTACTATTTATTAAGCTGTGGAGATTGGCTGACGGCTTGAATTAAATTCCATCCAGCAGGTCGAAGTCTGATACTTGCGAGCCTCTCTCCTACTTTGGGCTGTAGAGCATGGTGGCATATATCAGGGTATGGTGCATGCAGAGACGCATGGTACGCTGTGTACACACAGTTTTGCCTGATGAACGAAACCGCGCTGCCATCATGATCCTTGCCGTCGGTTATCTCCTGGTTAATCGGATAATTCAGTCCGAGAAACAGAGAGCGTGTACCAAGTCTACTTACCAGCCTCCAGTCAAAAATTCCTGAAGGCCCGAGAAGCTAGGATCCTGCTCAAAGAACTTGCAGTGACTGTGATTGTATTCCGCGAAACAACACGTCTGGTACATGCGAACGATCATCAATCATTCGCCATCGTCTGATCGAGCTAGGAACCACCTGCAACTGCCATGCCATTTTTCTTTGAAAGGTTTTGGGATTAGGAAGGGTAGGGACACCAGGCGTCCTACAACATCATATCAAGTTGGAGTCAAATAAAAAGGGCTCTTAATGTAGTCAATCTTAAGAACAACATGTTATGAGCATGCATATTTTTTTAGTAAATGTTGACAGTAATATAAGCAAGCCATCATGATATCATAGGAAAGTAACATACTGCTGTAACAGCCGTTTGTAGCGATGACTGGAGTAGGCCAGGAATATGTCCAGCCATAGAAGGAGTCGACAGCGTAAATGAAGCCCTTGTGTTCAATGGCATTAGAGGACCATGGAGGATGTATGATTCTGCGATGGACGTGCAGATTTATCCACTTACCGCAGTGACCTGTCAGATAGGCGAGACTGCAGTTGAAGAACGCAATTAGCCTGAAGTCTTTATAATTCGCAGATCTTGTGGGCACTTGGCAGATTACAACCTTGAGCAAATCAAACTTGGTATCATGTTGGCTACTATAAGATTCCGAGTATTCTAGGCCGCGGTGCCCAAGCAGTGCAGTGTTAATCGAAGGAAGGGGGATCAATCGCCAGGTGTAGACCTCCACGAGCATCCAGCTGCCGCCACCATTGACGAGCACCATCCAAGACGTGTTCATGCCGACCCAGTACATACCGTTAATGTAGTTGAGGGTGACGGGGATCAGATCACAGTCAAGAGGGTTGATGCTCGCCACCCTACAATCGTTATGCTGCATGACACGCCGTTTCTGAAGATCAGGCGGGATCAGCAAGCAAGGAGCTAGCTTAAAAAGCTCCGACCTGAGGGCTTTGAGTAAATGGTACAGCCCCGACGAGCACACCGCGAGCGGCATGGTACTAAGATTGTCCACACGCGAAACAATGAGCTTGATTACCTCTGTGGGGAGCGAATTCCAGCCACTCTTTCGGTGGACGCTACTCGGTTCTACCATTTGTCGGATTTCGGGTTCCGGCAAAACCCTTGAGGTTCGAACATTGGGGTGCGCACGAAGATCACTCCCTACCTAATCATGCCCTCAGCCTCACCGTGATCTCAAGGCCTAGCTCAACGAACCCGCAACACAAGAGACACGAGATTTATACTGGTTCGGGCCACCGTTGTGGTGTAATACCCTACTCCAGTGTGGTGTGGTGGATTGCATCTTGGGCTGAGGATGAACAGTACAAGGGGAAGAACAGCCTCCTGAGGAGAGGTGTTCTTGTGCTTGGTGGACTTGTGTGGGTGAGGATGATCTGAATCCGTTCTCTCCCCTCCTACTGTGGTGGCTAGTCCTATTTATAGAGGCCCTGGTCCTCTCCCCAAATATTGAGCGGGAAGGGAGCCAACAACGGCCAAATTCAAAGGGAGACAACTAGTACAAGTTATCCTGACTAAAGGTGGTCTTCGCCTGCCAAAGGCTCTGGTGGTGACGTCGTCTTGGGCTCCACAGTGGCCTCCGTCCTGCCGTCCTGCTGCTCTTGGTCTCGTTGCACCGATATGGAAACCTTTGCTTGATGCCTCGGGACTCCTCGCCTGCGCTTGCCCCTTTAGCACCAAAGAGGAAACGAGGACACTACGCATGCTGGCGCCCGCCTGGCTCCAGTCGTCATGGCTTGCGTCACAGGAACCTCACGAGGTGTCCCTTGCTTTGATCTCTCTGCCCCTCGCGAGCCAGCCTGGTGAGGCTGCTCCCGAGGAGGTCTTGTGTCGTCCGTCTCGCGAGGCTTGGCCCCTCGCGAGGTTCTTGAGTGTTTGCTGGTGAAGATGGGCCGTACAGGGCCGCAGGTGGAGCCACGCCGTGGGCCGCAGGCAGGCAAGCCTGGGACCCCCGTTCCCAGGACGCCGACAGTAGCCCCCGGGCCCAAGGCGCGCTCGGACTTTGCTTCGAGGCAAAGCCAAAGGGCAAGTGCGGAATGCCGCGAGCCCCAATAGCCTGCGGCCTTGATCGACGCGTGTCGATTGATTGGACGTGTGCGGCCCCGCTTCCCCACACAGCCTTGATATCCGCCTGGCTAGGCGGCCACGGTGTTCTACACAGTTATTTCCCCTTTGCTGGCAACACACTCCCCAACTTGTCTTCTTCTTCGAACCTCAGCTTCTTCTTCCAATCCGACCCGAGCTCAGTCCTCTCCACCATCATGGTGCCAAACCGAATGGAGAAAGGGAAGAAGCCACTGTCCTCAGCCAGCCCACCTCCGACCGTCGAACCCGCCGTCGGCCGATCGCGGGTGCTCAATCAGGAGGCCATGGACAAGGTCCGCCCTACGCTTTGCTACCAGCTTCAATGAATGGGGAGGGACAGTGGCCTGGCCTGCATCCCGAGCCACTATCGACAGGATAGCCACCGAGGTCCAGTTCTTCATCGACGCCCTGTGGGCTGGCCTAGTTCCTCCTTTCTCCGCCTTCTTCAACGCAGTGCTTTCCCATTATCAGATCCATATGCTGCACCTTGATCCCCAATCTGTCGCCCTTCTCGCCGTCTTCGCCTTTGTCTGCGAGGCCATGGTGGGCATTACCCCTTCCGTGGCCCTCCTGCGCCATTTCTTCTCGTTGCACTTGACCGACCCCCGGCAGTGCTCAGGGTACCTGAGCTTCCAGGCCGTGGCGGCTTCTGCCAGCTCGGGGGTTGACTTTGATCTCCCGCCATCTACGAGCGAGTTCCGGATGCGGTGGGTGTATGTTGATGTCAGAGTGCTCAGCCCCCTGCTCTCGCCTCCGTCGTCACCCGCCGTCCCCAGCTCCAGCTAGGGCCACGAGGAGCTCGTGGGCTCCCGTCTTGCCTTCGTCTGGCTCCGGTTGAGGAGGCTGAGGGACCTTGGTGTGACCGCGCCCAAGGTGATGAAGGAGTTCCTCCGATGCCGCATCGCCCCACTCCAGCGCCATTCCCAACCAACCGGCGACCAGGATCACATGAGGCTTCAGGAGTCGGGGCTCCCGGCCGAGGCACAAAGAACGATGCTCGAAGTCTTGGCCGGTGACCCCTCGCCAGGCGATTTGCGGCAGGAGGGTTGTCTCTTGTACAGCTGCTCAAACAGGGTGGAGTTCGCTGTGCAGATGCCCCCCTTCGATGAATTGGGGCTGCGTCCAGTCGGCCTTGTGGGGCCTCGTGAGAACCCCGTCACCGTGGTTCCTCTCCTTATCGCCGGCGCTGAACTTGCCCCAAGAGCGGACGTAGGGGGGCAAGTTTGGCTGGAGGTTGGGCGCGCGGGTGCTGAGGTGCCGACGCTGACCGAGGCACCTGAGGCGCCAACCTCGGGAACATGTGACCCTCGCCCTGGGGCAGCAGATGAGGGGGCGACGCAACCCGCTGCTCCTGAGGCCGAAGCTCCCAGGCCTCCGCGAGCCGTCGCGAGGCGGAGCCTGACAGCTCTTCCCAGCTCGGCACCCCTGAGGTCGTCTCCTTGGGCGCTTCTCCAATCGCGTCCTGTGATGGCCGCCACGTCCAGCGCTTCGGCAGGCTCCGTGTGGACTTAGAAGTGCACCGCAAGAGGAAGGGGTCCCCAAGCTGCAGCAGCGGTGCCCTCCGGCCATTGAAACAGAGGAAGTACATCGCCATATATGAGTAAGTACCTTGTCTTTGTGATCCCTTGAGTGCTGCTTCCCTTCCTGACGGTGGCTTCTCGGGGCCCCTTCTGCTAAAGTCGCGAAGCCTCTCAGGAAGCAGCCTCCTCCTGCCTTGAGTCTCCCACTGGCCTTGAGCGTCCCGAGCTAGCATGCCGCCCCTGGCACGAGGTCGGCCGGAGAGACAGACACGCCAGCTTGGCGTCTCGAACACTCGCTCATGCCGTCTCTTCTTCGTGGCCTCGCCGGAGGTGCGGCGAGCGTGCCAAGGGCTCCTCCTCTGGTTGTGGACGGCGGCTGGATGGCTTCAGTCTTGGCTTCCTCTTCGAGTAGCGAGCCTCAACTCGATTGAGCCCCCGCCGAAGCCCAGTCGGCGATCGGTGGGGTGCCAGCCCCCAACCCCTGCTGAAAGGGGGCAAGCCGCTTCGGGTCCCGTCTGCAATCCCCGCCGCGGTGGACGGGATCGGTCGCGTACTTGAGCTTGCGCACCAATGGAGTGTCATCCGCCACGAGCTTTTTCAGGAGGCAATGACCGCGATGAGCCGGCTTGGTGGAGAACTCATGGATGTAGACACGCACCTCGAGGCCGAGGGTCTTCGGCTGATGGAGGAGTGGCATAAACTGAAGGTGGCCATCAACCTCGGGCGCCACCAGCGCGAGCTTGATAATGCAAAGGCCGAGGTGTCTCTTGCGGCCTCGCGTGAGGCCTGCACTCGGGCCCTGGAAGAGGCCCGGGAAGCTGATCGTCGTTGCGAGGTCGCAGAGAAACGCGCGTGGGAGCTCCAAGCCTGGAGCGCCTCCTTGGAGCAGCAAGTGGAAGCACGCAAGGCCGCCCTTGCGTCGATGAGGCGGACGCCTACCGAGGAGGAAGAGATTCTGAAGCGTGAGGAAGTGCTGGCGCCTGAAGCCGTGGAGCGCAGCCTTGAGCTTGAGAGGTTGGAGACAAGGGAGCGCCAGGTTGCCCAAGAGGAGGATGTCGCCAACGCGCGCGAGGCGAGGATCCAGAAGGAGGTCGACAGCATGGTGGCCGAGGCATGCGCGGATCTTGTCGGCAGGTACGAGCTGAAACTGGAGCTTGTGGAAGCCGAAGCCGTGGGTCGGACTACTGCCCTCAGGACAGAGTTGTCTGAGGTGGAGCAACGCGAGAAGGCCGCCGCGGCCGCCCTGATCTCGGCGCAGGCTGAGCTAGACTCCGCCCGCACCGAGCTGCTTTCTCTTCAGTAGCGAGTCGCCAACGCCGAGTCCCTCGCGTAGCAGAGCAGGGAGGAAGTGCTTCAGCGGCGGACGCTGGAGCGCGTGCATGCCCCTATGCTCCAAGGCCTCAGGAATAGGGCCAACACGGCACTGGGCAACATCTGCGACGAAAATGCCCCTCATCCCCACGCGAACGATTATGCCAGTCACCTCCGCTTCTTCACCGACGTGGTGACGTGTGTGGAGAACCGATCCGAGAGGGCTCGCCAGCTTGTTGAAGAGAGGAGTCGTGGCCTGCTCGGGCGCGCGTTCTCCCGCGTCTTCAGCCACCTCCAGAACACCTACCCCAACTTCGATTTTGACGCCGCCATTGCCCCTGTGCCTGAGGCCATCCGGGGCGATCTGGCGCGATGGATGGAAGACAATGTGGATGTGCTGGTCAGGGCCTTCGCTTCTGATGACGACGCGCTGGTGGTTGTGGCGGATGAAGGCGACGTGGTCGACAACGGCAAGGGCGGTGCCGGCGATGGTGATGCCAGCGATGGCGATAGCGACACGTCTGAAGGCGACCCGGGGGACGCAGTGAGCGACATGTCCGATTGAACCCGTGCTCCCCTGTTGTTTATCCTACATGCGAAAACTCGGGCGCGGCCCAGGGAGATGTAAGAGCATTTTGGGCGGGGAAGCCCCTCATGTAAACAGATTACTGCCTCTATTCTTTAGGCCAAGCTGGATATGTTTCTTCATGAGCCCGTGAGCCCTGCTGTGAGTTTGCTGCTGTGGTTACCTTAGCCAGGACAGGTCCCGAATTGGCTCGTGAGGTTGGGAGTTTCTGAGGAGCCTGCCGATCCGTCCGAGAGGGCCTCGGGAGAAGCAAGCGCCGGCGATGGCAGAGCATGTGTGCAGCGCAGGCGCTATACCCAACCCCCGCTTGCGATGTAAGTCCAAATCAAGGTAAAGAACCAGATTGCAAGAAATCGCACGAACGAGAAAAGGCACCCTCCGTGCACACCTGTTACATCCCTAGTTCTGGTATGACCTAGACTAGCTAGTCATGTGTGCATCATGTTTAAATTTCATTTAAATTTGAAATGGGGATTTGTGAAACCTTCAGAAATCATTTCTGGAAATAACCCAGTTAAAAATTGCTCCAAAAAGGTCCAAGAAAATGTTCATGTTGCTCTCTGAAAATATTGGTCAGAGGTAAAATTCAAACCAATATTTTTAGGAGCTCATAAATATTTATTTTGGCCATTGGGAATTAATGCATAAATATTTGCATTGGATATATATTAGTTATATATTTAATATATGTCTAATATCTCTGGTTTTTGGTGTGGGGCTTTGGATTAATCCAACTAGTCCCTACAAAAATTATCAGAGGCAAACAAATTGATTTAGTATTTTACTAAATCAGAAACAAAAATTACAGAAATAGAAAGAAAACAAAAACAGAAAGGAAAAAGGAGTAGGAGCTTACCTGGGCTTCTTACCTGGCAACCCAATGGCCCAATAGGCCGGCCCAGCCGACTGGCCAGTGCCAGTCGTCGTCTCCACCGCGCCAGGAGGACAGGGACGTGTGCCCGCGGCGCGCACGCACGCGTCCGGCCACCTCTTGCCTGTCTGCCTCACGCCCTCATCGCCCTGGATGCCCCGGACGACGCCACGCGCCACCCAGACCTCTCCCACTCTCGCTCGCTCTTCCTCCTCCCCTGGATCTCTCCCTCTCCTCAGACCGAACACGCCCGTTGCCGCCGCACGCCATTGTCGCGCCCACCGCCCCGGCCTCGCCCCTCCGACGTGCCCACGAGCTCCGCGCCATCGTCCCCATCCTCTCCGTCAAGCCGGGCATCCCCGGACGCCCCGTATCATCGTCACCGCCGTCGTCTTCATCTCCGGCCACCGAAGATCGCCTTCGCCGCCCTGCACGCTCCGGGCCTCCGCCTTTGACCCGGTTCGACCGGCGGTTAGTCGCCGGAGCGACGAACCCGACGCGCTCCGCCGCGTTCGGCCTCGCCGGCGACTAACCGATAGTCAAACCGGGTCAAACCCGCACTAATTACCCACCCTCTGTGACACTGACAGTGGGCCCCGGCGCCCTAATCTTTTAATTAGATTAGAAATAACCCCCTCTGTTAATTAACTGTGTCACTAACGTGTGGACCCCACACGTCAGGTGTGACTCCGTTCAGCGTCGTTGACTTGTTGACGCAGGCATGACGTAGCGCTTACGCAATAAAGCTTTTTTGGTATTAGAAATAATCAGGAAATTCCAGAAAATAACCAAAACTTCAAAAATTCATAGAAATTCAACCGTAGCTCAGATTGAAATAATTTATATATGAAAAATTATCAGAAAAATTCAATCTATCCATCTGTACTAGTTTCATGCATGAGAAACCAACTTATACCTGCTGTATAAGTGAAAACACATAAATGGCATTTATAAGAGCTTATTTTGGAGTTGCATTTGAATCTTTGGTTCAAATGGACTTCAACCAAATGAATGCTAGATGCATTAGCACAAAAAAAATCACATATTCATGCCATGTTCATACATCATATTGTTGCATGTGCTTGTGTATTGATTGCCGACATCGTTCCTTCTCGATAGGTCCTGCTTCGGAGTGTGTTCCAGAGTACCTGTCTGAGAAGCAGTGCCCCTCTGTTGATCTATCAAGCAAGCAAACCCCCCTTGTTCATTCCGATAAAATCCCACTCTCTCGCTCCTACTCTCTTTTATTGCATTAGGACAACAGCGGTTCAACTGCTACTTTATGCTGCGGTAGTTGAACCCATTCCTCTGCATGACCTGTCATTGCCATAGTAAATAGTTGAAACCCACTAGCATGTGTAGGAGTTGTTTGAGCCATGTTGTGTTCCTACCATGCCATGCCTGCTATTGCTCAGAGTTGTGTTAGGTCTGATTCATTGGGAATGAATTGGAGTGTTACGATATGTTCTGGTGCTGAGAGTTAAGTGTGTGAACACGATTGGTAAAGGTAGCGGTGAGAGGCCATGTAGGAGTACATGGTGGGTTGTCTCACTGGAACCGTCCTTAAGCACTGAGTTCTGTGTATGTTGTCCAATGACTAGATACTACCACAGATTGGGTTCCGGTAACTCGACCCCTCTCGACTTATTAACCGACTTGGTCTCTGTCCAGGAGTCGCAAATAGTTTCTGGTGTTTGTAGGTAGTGTTAGTAGTCTACCAAGTGCCACCCGGCCAGGTGGGCTTGCGACAGACTAGGAACAAGTGGCATGGTGTACCAAGCGTAGATCCATCCGGCGAGGTGGGCTTGGGAACCCTGCACACATCATTTGGCGCCGTGAGTGACACCCCGGCCGGATCTCCTTGCGGATGGAACCCGAATAGGCGATAAACCTGGACTAGAGTCTTGTGTGGTTAGTCAGGTCGTGGCTGACTCCCTCGCCAGGCTTCCGCTTGAAGGTTGCCGAGATACACGACGTGAACATGGTGGTACGTGGCGAGAGCGTGTGTGAAGAAGTACACCCCTGCAGGGTTAACATGATCTATTCGAATTGCCGGGTACACGATTATGGACTTCTTGGATGCTTACGTGGTACATAGACAACTTGAAGTGGATACTCTAAAATGCTCAAGACAGGTGTGAGTGCTATGGATGGCCTTCTCGTAGGGAGACGGGAATGAATCCATTGTAGTGTATTGATGTGGTGATTAGTGGACTCGTGTGCGCCACCTCAGAAGATTTACCAGCAGTCGTAGTACATGATAGCCACTGAGTCAAAGCTGGCTTGCTGCAACTAAACTCCACATTACCTTCTTGATACAAATGCATGTATGATAGGAACTGATGTAAGTCTTGCTGAGTACCTTTGTACTCATGTTGCTTTATTTATGTTTTTGCAGCGGAGACTTCGGTCTTACTAGTTTACGTGGACTTCGACAAGTAGCTTGTACCTCAGCTACGATCTCGATCGGATGTTGTAGATAGTTAGGCTTCTCAGCCTTTTCCTTTTGTAGTTGTTTGTACTCAGACATGTAATGATTCCGTTGCTTGTATGCTCTGAATGATGGGTCATGAGACCCCTGTTTGTGTTAAATGCTATGTGGCCCTTCTGGGCCTTTATCTATATGAGTTTGTGTTATGTAGTGATGCCATGTTGTACATCACATACTTGCATGTTATGCGTACGTGTAACGTGTGTTGCTATGTGTGGGATCCGACAACCTAGTTGTCTATCCTTGGTAACCTCTCTTATGGGGAAATGTATTCTAGTGCTTCCACCGAGCCATGGTAGTCCGCTACAGCCCGGTTTACCGGAGTGCTGCTAGCCCAGCACTACTGCTCCGGAACACTTAGAATGGCCGGCATGTGATTCACTTCGTTCCTGTGTCTGTCCCTTCGGGGAAATGTCATGCAGTGACATCCGGAGTCCTGCCTAGCCTGCTACAGCCCGGGTTCCCGGAGTCCTGTTAGCCCAGTTGCTACAGCCCGGATTCACACGCTGCTGACCGACATGCTCGATGTTGTTTCATGTATGCCTGTCCCCGTAAGTTAGTGCCACTTTGGGTTCACGACTAGTCATGTCGGCCCGGGTTCTCTGTCATATGGATGCTAGCGACACTATCATATACGTGAGCCAAAAGGCGCAAACGGTCCCGGGCCATGGTAAGGGGACACTCGTGGGAATACCGTGCGTGAGGCCGCAAAGTGATATGAGGTGTTACATGCTAGATCGGTGTGACTTAGTATCGGGGTCCCAACATCTTTGGTATCAGAGCCTGACTGCCTGTAGGATTACCAAGCCAAACTGGTCGAAGTTGAGTCTAGAATTTTTTTAGTTATATAAGGGAATTGATTGTGGAAGGGAACGTAAGGCTCTTTTTACTCCTTTTACCTCATGCCCTTCTGATCTGAGTCATCCTACTTTCCTACGGGGTTAAGGAACTAGGCTTTCTCTTCTGTCTATCAGGATCACGTGTTACTATTCCGTAGTCTCATAGGATTGGTTGATCAGAGTCATACTCCAGTTTTCGAGTACTTCCGGTGTAGTTGATTAGTACTATCTCAGAACCTTGAGTGATGATGTTGAGTTGTGGTACTACCCCATCATTTGCAGAATGTCTCATTTTGAGCATTGTACTGCCGTTATGCTGCCGGATTTGTCCTAGGAGTTCGAGAGATACTAATTTCCTTGAGCTACATACTGCATCCTATAGTTGATGTTGACTCCGTCCTTGGTTTCATTTCTTAGGATGTCGTCAGCTAACCGAGGTTCTGTTGCTCGTAGTCGGAACCACGGAGATGGTAGGGATGAGGATCCTCCCGATCAGTTGTAACATCCCAAATTTTCAATTTGGAATGTTATATATTAGATCATCATTGCATAGCATATTTTATTGCATTTTGGCAAATCCTCAAAAATCCTAAGCAACTCAAGGACCCTCGGAGAGAGTTGGGGATTTTTCCCGGTTTTCATATTTGATTTTTATCAAATAATAAAACGAGAATTTTTGGTTTTAATTATTTTTCTCCCCGTGAAAATATTTCATATTAAAATAAATGAGAGGAGAAAATATGACTTCTCCAAAATAATTGAGATATTGGAGGAAAAATATTAAAATCAAATATTTGATTTTATTCGGATTTTATTTGCAATTTTAATTGCATTAGAAAAATTGCACGTTTTCAAAACTGCATTTTTGGGCCAAGAAAATGTTCATCTCGTTCTAATTATTTTAATTAGACGGTG
Source organism: Triticum aestivum (assembly GCF_018294505.1). NCBI lineage: Eukaryota > Viridiplantae > Streptophyta > Magnoliopsida > Poales > Poaceae > Triticum > Triticum aestivum. The sequence continues at coordinate 268,154,514 of NC_057805.1, read as the reverse complement.
AAAATTTGTTTTGGCATTTTTGGATTTTTATTTATTTTTCTATGATTTTCTTTAGGTTCGGCGAAATTTAAAAAAAACGCCCGAGCACGCCGACTGGGCCGAAGCCCAGCCGCCCTGCGCCCCGTCTCCCTCCCGAGCATGGCAGCGCTGCCGCCCGAGTCCCGCACGACCCCGCCGCCCGCCGCCTTGCCCCTCCCACGGCACCCCCTCCTTATATACTCCCCGACCCCGCCGCGCTCACCTCATCCTGCCGGAGCCCGAAGCCGCTGGAGCCCGAAGCCGCCGGAGCCCCGACGCCCGAAGCCGCGCGAGGAGCCGCCGCCGGAGCTCCCGAACGCCGCCTCCCGTCGTCGCCCGTTGCCTCCCCGAGCCCCGCCGCACCCCGCCGCACCCGAAGACCCCGCCGGAGCCCCGTCCTGCTCGCCGGAATACCTCGCCGGAGGTATAGCCGAGCCGCCGACCGAACCGCCCGGTTTTTTTAGAACCGCTCGGTTTATTTTTTTCGAAACCCTAGGTTTATTTTTTTAGATCGGTTTATTTTTTTGGTTTAATTAATTAGTGAACGTTCACCGATCTGTTCGTTTTAACGAACGTGTTCGTCGGTTAGTCGCTGTAAACGAACGTCCGTTCGTTTAACTGTTCGCCAGTTTTCTTTTTCGTCGGTTTTTCCGCGATTATTCCAGATCGTGATTTCTGATCAGATTTTCGTTCTGGTTTATCTTTTCGCTCGTTTATCGGAATCAGGCAATTCAAGCGCCTAGAGTTTCGTCTCGAAATTCTCTTTCCGTTTAACCAACTCAAACAAGTTTTTGCTACTATGAAATTTGACTTAGATCCAGATTAGTACACAAAGCTTGTTTCTTTCGCCGTTTGATTTGATTCTTTTTGCAAACCGGAGTTCTTAAGTTGAACTTTCTGGTTATATATTTTATTTGAGTTTTATCTGTGCATTTGATGAGTGCTTATTTTATGCTTGTTTGTTTGCGATAGAGTACCCGGAGTGCGCCGCTTGCTACTTCGAATCTCTAAGTTTCACGGATCATCAGCAAGGCAAGTAACACTTTGATCATACCTCTTTTACTACCCAGTTTTATTGCATTAGACAAATCCTCAAACATTGCATGGTGAGGATCTAATTAAATTGTGGGTATTGGGAAGTAGTTGAGGTAGTACCTATTACCTGTTTTATTATCAAACCCTTGGGAGTAACTTCTACGTTTGCTTATATTGCTATGCTAGTAGACGTGGATTGGGTTTGAGTGTATCCATGACAGATGTGAGATTGTTAATATATGGTTAAACTTAAGGTGGCAACTAAAACTCACATCTGGGTGGATTGAGGTACCTGGGTATTCCAGGATTGCCTGTTTCTTTTGGACCGCGACCCAGGTTCAAAGGGATCATGAGATTATTCAATGTAGAAACTTCCGTGTGCAGCCACAAGCTATTATGGGTCTAGCATAGTTGATTAAGTTGTGTGAACTCTTACAGTGGTAGACTAGCAGATTAGGGGATGTAGGTGTACCGGTCTACCCATCGTAAGGTGCTAACGCTTCTGAAAGACTGTGTCTCGGTCATCTGTTTCTCAAACATCATGTAGTGCGAGAATCAAGCGGAGGCGATCGAGTCTTGTGGGGAAAAGTGCACAAACCTCTGCAGAGTGTACAATCTAATCATGGTTAGCCGTGTCCCCGGTTATGGACATCTTGAGTATCTAGTACTTGGATTATCATGTGAATCTCATCATGTTACTTTAATTAATTTTGTTGGGTTAATGAGGATACTTAATTGGGATTGAGAATGCTGTCAACCATTCTCAATGTTTAACAACCACCATGATAGTTAAATAAAATTTATTCCTTTGCAGTAGGGAAAAATTGGCTTTTTGGAAAACAGTAGCCATAGAGCCTTCTACCAGCCAAATATGCATGTAGTGATAGCATCATTCTGTTCATTACTCTCTATGTGTTATTTTGCCAGCATATTCCATGTGCTGACCCATTTCGGGTTCATGTTGCAGACTTTTCAGACGACGAGTAAGGTGCCTTAGGTCGTGGTCTTATACTCAGTGATGCCGTTGGAGTTGATGGACTCACTTATCTTCCAAGTCTTCCGCAGTTATCGTATTTAGATGGCCTTAAGCCATATTTATCATACTTATTTCTCTTTTGAGATACTCGTTGTAATAAGTGTGTGATTGCTACTCTGTTATAAATCCTCCATTTGTACTGTGCGTGTCAGCATTACTGATCTAGGGATGTCACTGGTGCACAGCAGCACAGACTGTTTGAGGTCTGGTCGCTACAAAGGTGGTATCAGAGCACACGCTGACTGTAGGACACGACCACTAAGCTTAAACCCTAGAACACTACTCTCTTCTCATTTCTGACTCCTCTCCACTTTCTACTCTTTTAGGAATGGCGGATGCAAGGAACAAGTTCATGCAACCGGATGAAGAGACACCTTTTGGATGACACTTGAAGGAAGTCACTAAGTACCTGAACATCGGAATACCAAGCTTCACCGGAACCTACAACGCCACACTACCAGAAGAGGAGCACTGGAAGATTCAAGTTCAAGTTCCAGGAAGGACGTTTACGCCAGTCACTGAGCCTATAGAGTTTTCCTTTGATGCACCAACCTGGAGTTTAGGGAAGAGCATGGCAGCCCACATCTCTATGGGACGCATTGGAGAAGTCTACCGCAGGGAGCTTAAGGATACCATTTATCAGATTTGTGGACGCCGAGATGAGCAATGGGAGATGATCAGCACCAAGAAGGATGGATCAATTGCAGCTTTCATCCAGGAGCAAAACCAACACATTCGTCGCCAGGAGAACCAGATGTGCGCAGACATGATAGAACTGAAAACGGCATTGACCAAGATCACGGAGTTGGAGGAAGAACTCAAGGCTATGCGCGATGGATATGAGGAGGAGATCGCCACGTTGTTGGAAAAGAATGACGACCTGATAAAGAAGATCAGAGTATTCATGGGAGACCTAGCTCCAGGAGGAAAGATGACGATTCTACTTGCCCGGATAACTACATCATCATCGACGACACCGACTCAGACCCCAGTGAAGATGACTTTGTTGATGAAGCTGGAGCAGATATCATGGAGTCTTCGACCGATCAAAATTTCTAGTAGACCACCATATCAGTACTAGTATTCCCCCATGTAAATGGTATAGTCTGAGCACTTTTGTAACGATAGTTAGATCGATTGTATGCCTTGTTTGAATTGATTGAGTGATATTGATTGTGTTTGTCTCATGAGCATATGGGTAGTGTTTCCTCTCTAGACCTCATTCTATTCTAAATTCTCATCTTTTCTAAACCTATCAGATGCCTCCGAGACGCGACACCGGATTTGTTTTCCCACCGGAGATCACTCAGTTGATTCAGCAGTAGAATGCCCTGATGCAAGTGTTAGTACAGAACCAAGGCAACAACAACAACAACAACAACCCACCACCACCACCTGTTGATCACTTAGCCCGTTTCTTGAGGCTAAATCTGCCGGTGTTTTCCAGCAGCACCGAGCCGATTGTTGCAGATGATTGGCTCCGCAAGGTTGGAAGGGAGTTGACCACTGCAGGATGCACATATGCGGAGAGAGTGCCTTTTGCCGCACATCAGCTTGATGGATCCGCAACATCATGGTGGGAGAATTACACAGCCACACACCCTATTGACACTGTCACATGGGACCAGTTTCAACAAGCTTTCCGTACTGCCCATGTTTCAGCAGGAGCCATGGCTATGAAGAAGCGTGAGTTTCGCAACCTATGCTAAGGAGGACGCACCGTAGGCCAGTATGTGGAGGACTTTAGTAAGTTAGCACGTTATGCTCCAGATGACGTTGCTACAGATGCAGCCAATCAGGAGAAGTTTCTCGAAGGACTGAATGATGAGCTGAGCATGCAGTTGATGGTAGCAACCTTCAACAACTACCAGGAGTTGGTAGATAAAGCTCTCATGATTGAAGGGAAGCAGCAGCAGATTGAAAACCGTAAGAGGAAGTATGGACAAGGGAAGTACAATTCTGGAGCTCAGCAGAAGCCACGTTTTACCCTGAAATCGGGAGGACAGTTTCAGCATACCCATGGAGGAGGTAGTTCGCACAACCATAATGGCCCCAAGAATGGTAATGGGAATGGAGGAAGCAACGGCCAGAACCGTACCAACCCTTCAACCCCAGCTAAGAGAGACCTGAGCCAAGTCACTTGGTTTAAGTGCCAGAAGACTGGACATTATGCCAATGAATGTCCTGAAGCCCAGAATGGAAATGTCAATGGAAGCTCTGGGAAGAAGCCGAACCCTTTTAACAAAGGACAAGTGAACCACGTTTACGTGGAGGAGGTTGAAGCACAGCCTGATGCAGTAATAGGTAAGTTTTTGGTTAAGTCATTTACTGCACTCGTTCTTTTTGATACTGGTGCATTGCATTCATACATATCAAGGGGATTTGTGGATAAGTATAAACTGCCCACCAAGGTTCTTAAAACACCTATGTTAGTAAGTTCACCAGGAGCAGAGTATATGGCAAGCCAAGGATGTTTTCAGATGCCATTTGCCATAGGTAGGCATGTTTTCCCCTCAGACTTGATAATCTTGGAGTCGCAAGGTTTGGATGTAATTTTGGGTATGGATTGGCTATCGTTGTACGGAGGAAACATTGACTGCGCCAGTAAGACGATTTCGCTTACCACCCTAGAAGGAAGAAGGATTAAGTATGTATCCCGGCATGTGCCGAAGAGGACTCAAGTGAATTCCTTATCAGGAGTTGTACAGGAGGAAGTACCAGTGGTGAAGGATTACCCCGATTTATTTCCAGAAGACTTGCCAGGCATGCCACCGGATAGAGACATTGAGTTTTTGATCGAGCTTTTGCCAGGCACAGGACCAATATCTAAGAGACCGTACAGGATGCCCGCAAAGGATTTGGAAGAAATTAAGAAGCAGATTAAGGAGTTACTGGATAAAGGCAATATTCGCCCAAGTTCGTCACCTTGGGGATCACCCGTACTTCTAGTGGAGAAGAAAGATGGATCGTGGAGGATGGTTGTTGATTATCGAGGATTGAACGAAGTGACCATCAAGAACAAGTACCCACTGCCGATGATCAATGATTTGTTTGACCGCTTACAAGGAGCTAAGGTATTTTCCAAGATCGATCTACGATCAGGATACCATCAGTTGAAGATTCGAGAGCAGGATATACCTAAGACGGCTTTTACCACCAGGTATGGGCTGTATGAGTATACCGTTATGTCATTGGGTCTGACTAATGCACCTGCCTATTTCATGAACCTGATGAACAAAGTGTTTATGGAGTTTTTGGATAAGTTCGTCATGGTGTTCATTGATGATATTTTGGTCTACTCAAAGAACGAAGAGGAGCATAAGGAGCATTTGCGTTTGGTACTTGAGAAGCTCAGAGAACATCAGTTATACGCCAAGTTCAGCAAATGTGAGTTTTGGCGGAAGGAAGTTGGATTCCTCAGACATGTTATATCCGGAGAAGGAATAGCAGTAGACCCCGCCAAAGTTGACACAGTAACAAGCTGGGAATCACCCACGTTAGTTGGAGAGATCCGGAGTTTTCTTGGACTTGCAGGATACTATCGGAGGTTCATTGAGAATTTCTCAAAGATTGCTAAGCCCATGACAGAGCTGTTAAAGAAGGACACCAAGTTCAATTGGACTGAGGATTGTGAAGCTAGTTTTCAGGAGTTGAAGAAACGTTTGGTTACATCACCAGTGTTGATTCTGCCAGAGCAACGCAAGGATTATGAAGTTTATTGCGACGCTTCTCGTCGAGGACTTGGAGCAGTGCTTATGCAGGAAGGAAGAGTTGTTTCATATGCTTCACGGCAACTTAAACCCCATGAGAAGAATTATGCCACACATGATCTGGAGTTAGCAGCCGTAGTGCATGCGTTGAAGACATGGAGACATTTTCTCATCGGAAATCACTGTGAGGTGTACACGGATCACAAGAGTTTGAAGTACATTTTCACGCAAAAGGAGTTGAATCTCAGGCAGAGGAGATGGTTGGAACTCATAAAGGATTATGATATGAGATTGCATTATCACCCCGGAAAGGCTAACGTAGTAGCAGACGCGTTGAGCCGCAAGAGCCATGTCAACACACTCATGACCGGAGAGTTACCGAAAGTATTAGCCGAGGATCTTCGCGAGCTATGTTTGGAGATAGTACCGAGAGGTTACGTAGCAACGTTGGAGATTCAGTCTACCTTGATGGAAAAGATCAGGGAAGCTGAAAAGACAGACAAGGAGGTTGCAGAAATAAAGAAAAGGATGAGGAAAGGAAAAGCCAAGGGATTTTGTGAGGATGAGCACGATACCTTATGGATTGAGGACCGCGTTTATGTGCCTAATGATCCGGAGATCAGGAAGTTGATCTTACAAGAGGCCCATGATTCGCCGTATTCGATTCACCCAGGAACTACCAAGATGTATTTGGATTGAAGGATACTTTTTGGTGGACCGCAATGAAGAAGGATATTGCGGAGTATGTAGTAGTTTGTGATGTATGTCAGAGAGTAAAGGCAGAGCATCAGAAGCCAGCAGGATTGCTACAGCCATTGCCGATACCCGAATGGAAGTGGGATAAACTAGGCATGGATTTTATCACGGGATTGCCCAGGACTAATTCAGGCTATGACTCAATATGGGTTGTAGTCGATCATTTGACGAAAGTAGCTCATTTCATCCCAGTGAAGACCACTTACACCAATGCTAAGTTGGCAAAGATATACATGACTAGAATCGTATGTTTGCATGGAGTTCCGAGGGCCATTGTATCAGATAGAGGAACCCAGTTTACCTCGAAGTTTTGGAATTAGTTACATGAAACTTTGGGAACCAGGCTAGAATTCAGTACAACTTTTCACCCACAGACAGATGGTCAGACCGAGAGAGTCAATCAGATTTTGGAGGACATGTTGAGAGCTTGTGCGCTAGATTATGGATCTAGTTGGGACGACAACCTGCCGTATGCAGAGTTTTCTTACAACAACAGTTATCAAACCAGTTTGAAGATGGCCCCTTTCGAAGCTTTATACGCAAGGAGGTGTAGAACACCATTGTTATGGGACGAAGTTGGAGACCGTCAGTTGTTCGGACCAGATTTGATTAAAGAGTCTGAACAGAGAGTGAAGTTGATTCGCGATAGGCTCAAGGTAGCCCAGTCCAGGCAGAAGAGTTATGCGGATTCTAAACGCAAGGAGACAGTTCACGAAGTCGGGAGTTTATCTTCGTGTATCACCACTTCGAGGAGTGAAGCGCTTTGGAGTTAAAGGAAAGTTAGCGCCACGTTTTGTCGGACCATACAAAGTTTTGGAGCGTATGGGAGAAGTTGCTTACAAGCTGGAATTGCCTGAAGAATTGTCAGGAGTTCATGATGTATTTCACGTTTCCCAGTTGAAGAAGTGCCACGGAGAGATGGCTGAGATACCACTGAGAGATACAGTGCCACTGGAAGCGATTCAGTTGGAAAGTGATTTGACCTATGAGGAGAAACCAGTCAAGATTCTCGAGTATGCCAGCCGAGTCACCCGCAACAAAGGTTATCAAGTTCTGCAAAGTTCAGTGGAGTCACCACACTGAAGATGAAGCCACCTGGGAGCGAGAGGAAGATCTACGGAAGAACCACTCTCACCTATTTTCTAGCCAACCCGAATCTCGAGGGCGAGATTCATCTTAAGGGGGTCGGTTTGTAACATCCCAAATTTTCAATTTGGAATGTTATATATTAGATCATCATTGCATAGCATATTTTATTGCATTTTGGCAAATCCTCGAAAATCCTAAGCAACTCAAGGACCCTCGGAGGGAGTTGGGGATTTTTCCCGGTTTTCATATATGATTTTTATCAAATAATAAAACGAGGATTTTTGGTTTTAATTATTTTTCTCTCCGAAAAATATTTCATATTAAAATAAATGAGAGGAGAAAATATGACTTCTCCAAAATAATTGAAATATTGGAGGGAAAATATTAAAATCAAATATTTGATTTTATTTGCGATTTTAATTGCATTAGAAAAATTGCACGTTATCAAAACTGCATTTTTGGGCCAAGAAAATGTTCATCTCGTTCTAATTATTTTAATTAGACGGTGAAAATTTGTTTTGGCATTTTTGGATTTTTATTTATTTTTCTATGATTTTCTTTAGGTTCGGCGAAATTTAAAAAAAAGCCCGAGCGCGCCGACTGGGCCGAAGCCCAGCCGACAGCCCAGCTGCCCCGCGCCCCGTCTCCCTCCCGAGCACGGCAGCGCCGCCGCCCGAGTCCCGCACGACCCCGCTGCCCGCCGCCTTGCCCCTCCACCACGGCACCCCCTCCTTATATACTCCCCGACCACGCCGCCCTCACCTCATCCCGCCCCAGCCCGAAGCCGCCGGAGCCCGAAGCCGCCGGAGCCCCGACGGCCGAAGCCGCGCGAGGAGCCGCCGCCGGAGCTCCCGAACGCCGCCGCCCGCCGCCTCCCATCGTCGCCCGTCGCCTCCCTGAGCCCCGCCGCACCCCGCCGCACCCGAAGACCCCGCCGGAGCCCCGTCCTGCTCGCCGGAATACCTCGCCAGGGGTATAGCCGAGCCGCCGACCGAACCGCCCGGTTTTTTTTAAAACCGCTCGGTTTATTTTTTTCGAAACCCTAGGTTTATTTTTTTAGATCGGTTTATTTTTTTGGTTTAATTAATTAGTGAACGTTCACCGATCTATTCGTTTTAACGAACGTGTTCGTCGGTTAGTCGCTGTTAACGAACGTCCGTTCGTTTATCTGTTCGTCAGTTTTCTTTTTCGTCGGTTTTTCCGTGATTATTCCAGATCGCGATTTCTGATCAGATTTTCGTTCTGGTTTATCTTTTCGCTCGTTTATCGGAATCAGGCGATTCAAGCGCCTAGAGTTTCATCTCGAAATTGTCTTTCCGTTTAACCAACTCAAACAAGTTTTTGCTACTGTAAAATTTGACTTAGATCCAGATTAGTACACGAAGCTTGTTTCTTTCGCCGTTTGACTTTCGTTGCTTGTTTGATTTGATTCTTTTTGCAAACCGGAGTTCTTAAGTGAACTTTCTGGTTAGATCTTTTATTTGAGTTTTACCTGTGCATTTGATGAGTCTTATTGTATGCTTGTTTGTTTGCGATAGAGTACCCGGAGTGCGCCGCTTGCTACTTCGAATCTCTAGTTTCACGGATCATCAGCAAGGCAAGTAACACTTTGATCATACCTCTTTTACTACCCAGTTTTATTGCATTAGACCAATCCTAAACATTGCATGATTAGGATCTAATTAAATTGTGGGTATTGGGAAGTAGTTGAGGTAGTACCTATTACCTGTTTTATTATCAAACCCTTGGGAGTTACTTCTACGTTTGCTTATATTGCTATGCTATGCTAGTAGACGTGGATTGGGTTTGAGTGTATCCATGACAGATGTGAGATTGTTAATATAAGGTTAAACTTAAGGTGGCAACTAAAACTCACATCTGGGTGGATTGAGGTACCTGGGTATTCCAGGTTTGCCTGTTTCTTTTGGACCGCCACCCAGGTTCAAAGGGATCATGAGATTATTCATGCTAGAAACTTCCGTGTGCGGCCACAAGCTATTATGGGCTCTAGCATAGTTGATTAAGTTGTGTGAACTCTTACAGTGGTAGACTAGCAGATCTCGGGGATGTAGGTGTACCGGTCTACCCATCATAAGGTGCTAACGCTTCTGAAAGACTGTGTCTCGGTCATCCGTTTCTCAAACATCCTGTAGTGCGAGAATCAGGCAGAGGCGATCGAGTCTTGTGGGGAAAAGTGCACAAACCTCTGCAGAGTGTAGAATCTAATCATGGTTAGCCGTGTCCCCGGTTATGGACATCTTAAGTATCTAGTACTTAGATTATCATGTGAATCTCATCATGTTGCTTTAATTAATTTTGTTGGGTTAATGAGGATACTTAATTGGGATTGAGAGTGCTGTCAACCATTCTCAATGTTTAACAACCACCATGATAGTTAAATAAAATTTATTCCTTTGCAGTAGGGAAAAATTGGCTTTTTGCAAAACAGTAGCCATAGAGCCTTCTACCAGCCAAATATGCATGTAGTGATAGCATCATTCTGTTCATTACTCTCTATGTCTTATTTTGCCAGCATATTCCATGTGCTGACCCGTTTCGGGTTCATGTTGCTGACTTTTCAGACGACGAGTAAGGTGCCTTAGGTCGTGGTCTTATACTCAGTGATGCCGTTGGAGTTGATGGACTCACTTATCTTCCAAGTCTTCCACTGTTATCGTATTTAGATGGCCTTAAGCCATATTTATCATACTTATTTCTCTTTTGAGATACTCGTTGTAATAAGTGTGTGATTGCTACTCTGTTATAAATCCTCCATTTGTACTGTGCGTGTGAGCATTACTGATCCAGGGATGACACTGGTGCACAACAGCACAGACTGTTTGAGGTCTTGTCGCTACACCAGTCTTCGTTGGCAGAGTTCTTGTTAGAGATGGAGAGGAACAAGCGAGAGACCAACCGCTTGTCGGCACGGATTGAGCAGAACACCGCCCATCAGCGTAATGAGTTGGTTTCCATCACCGACTTCATTGGCCTGAACCCATCCACCTTCCATCATTCCATTGAGCCACTCGATGCAGATGACTGGCTTCGTAGTATCACTCACAAGCTGCGTTCTGCGAACGTAGCTGAAGGTGACAAGGTCACCTATGCTGCATATCATCTGGAAGGTCCTGCTAGTCTTTGGTGGCAAAACTATGAGGCTATGCTTCAAGCTGGTCAGGTTCCTACCTGGAGAGATTTCACTGAGGCTTTTCGCGAGCATCACATTCCTGAAGCCCTCATCGATCGCAAGAGAGAAGAGTTCTGTAGTTTCATCCAGGATAGGATGGCTGTTGATGCTTATAGTAGAGAGTTTGAGAACCTCGCCCGCTATGCTATAGAAGAAGTGGCCACGGACGCCAAGAAGCAGGCTAGGTTCCGGAAGGGTCTCAACCCCAAGTTGCGTCGTGATCTCCACTTGTACCATTGCAATACATTCCAGGCTCTTGTGAACAAGGCCATTAATGCGGAGACAGCTCAGCTCACTTACGAGGAGTCTCGTAAGCACACCCGTGATTTGGGTTCTTCCTCCGGTTCTAGTTCTCAGAAGCGCCGGATTTGGGTTCCGAACTATGCTCTTCCACCCGGCTACCCACCGACACCATCTTATGTGGCGCCTCACCCGGTTCAGTTATATGCTCGACCCAGGCCTATTGGTGGACCGCCTGCCAATGCGGGTCCGCGTCCTACCTCCAAGAATTGTTACAAGTGCGGAGAGCCAGGCCACACCGCCCGTATTTGCACTCAGACCCGTGTTGCTCCACCCCAGCCTGAGCAGTCTGTTGGCTGTGGTAAGCCATCACGCAAGATGATCAGTACCAAGTCAGCTCCCACTGAACATGGACGTGTGCATCACGTCTCAGCTAAAGACGCTCATGATGATCTAGATGTCGTTCTTGGTACACTCCTTGTAAACTGTCATCCAGCATCGGTTCTGTTCGATACTGGGGCGTCTCATTCCTTCATTTCCGAAAGTTACGCCCGCTTGCACGACATGTCATTTTGTGATATGCCCTCCCCACTACTCATTCAAACTCCTGGATCCAAATGGCAAACTTCTAGGATAAGTTATGGCAATGAAATACATATTGACAGACATGTATTCCTAGCTTCCTTGATATCTCTGAAGTCTTCAGATATTAACATCATCTTGGGTATGGACTGGATGAAAGCTCATTATGCCAAGATTGATTGTTACACCAGGTCTGTTCAGCTCACACACCCCTCTGGCAAGATAGTCACTATCTCCACCAGAATTGCAAAGCGTCAGCTTTATTCTCTTAATGCCAGCCCTCTTCCAGACCTTGAGGATATCCCGATAGTCCGTGACTTTCCGGATGTCTTTCCAGAAGAACTGCCAGGTGTTCCACCGGACAGAGATGTAGAGTTTGTCATAGATCGTATCCCAGGAACCTCCCCAATTTCTAGGAGACCTTACAAGATGGCACCCTTAAAGCTAGCAGAGCTTAAGAAACAAGTCGATAAATCCTTGCAAAAGGGTTTCATCCGTCCTGGTTCTTCTCCTTGGGCTTGCCCCGTCCTCTTTGTCAAGAAGAAGGATGGTATGGACCAGATAGTTGTAGATTATCATCCCGTTAATTTGGTCACGATAAAGAACAAGTATCCACTCCCCAGGATCAACGACCTGTATGATCAGCTCGCTGGATCCTCAGTCTTCTCCAAGATGGATTTGAGGTTAGGCTACCACCAAATCAAGATCAGAAACGGTGACATTCCTAAAACGGCTTTTGTCACTCGTTATGGTCAGTACGAGTACACCGTCATGTCCTTTGGTCTAACCAACGCTCCAGCTACATTCTCCCGCTTGATGAACTCGATCTTCATGGAGTACTTAGATAAGTTCGTCGTGGTTTACCTCGATGATATTCTTATTTACTCGAAGAATGAGGAAGAGCATGCCGAACATCTTAGACTTGTGTTAGAAACTCAGAGAGCATCGCCTTTATGCCAAGTTCTCCAAGTGTGAATTGTGGTTGCCAGAAGTGACCTACCTAGCCCACGTGATCTTTGGTAAGGGCATTGCTGTCAATCCCGAAAGAGTTCAGGCCGTTCTTGATTGGACTCCACCTGAAACAGATAAACAAGTTAGGAGTTTCCTTGGTCTAGCCAGTTATTGTCGCCGCTTCGTTGAGAACTTCTCCAAAGTGGCCAAACCTCTCACGGAACTTCTCAAGAAAGATAAAAAGTTTGAGTGGTCCCCACAGTGTGAGTACAGTTTTCAGGAACTGAAAAGACGCCTGACTTCTGCTCCCATACTTGTGCCACCGGATTTCACTAAGGACTTTGTTATCTATTGTGATGCCTCGCGACAGGAACTAGGTTGCATTCTTATGCAGGATCGTCATGTGATTGCCTATGCATCTCGACAGTTGCATTCACATGAGGAGAATTATCCTACACATGATCTAGAGCTTGCAGCCGTAGTCTATGCACTTAAGACATGGCGACATTACCTTCTTGGTAAACGTTGCGAGATTTACACCGACCACCAGAGTCTCAAGTATATCTTCACCCAACCTGATGTGAACCTTAGGCAAAGACGTTGGTTGGAGTTGATTTCAGATTACGACTTAGGGATTACCTACACCCCAGGCAAGGGAAATGTCACGGCTGATGCGCTAAGTCGTAAGTCCTATTGCAACAATCTTATGTTGCAGCAGGGCCAAACACTTCTTCATGAGGAATTCTGTAAGCTTAACCTTCACATTGCTCCTCACAAATTCCTTTCTACCTTGGTGGCGAAACCTACTCTTGTGGATCATGTCATAGAAGCCCAGAAGAATGATACAGGGATTACCCGGATCAAGAGAAACATTGCCAAGGGTATTGCTGATAGTTTCTCATTAGATGATCGAGGTGTTGTTTTCTTCAGAAACTGCCTGGTGGTCCCCAAGAAGGAGCATCTTCGACAACTGATCCTTAAGGAGGCGCATGAATCTCCTCTCACAATTCATCCCGGTAGTACTAAGATGTATCAGGATCTACGCCAGAGGTTCTGGTGGACTAGGATGAAGAGAGAAATCGTTGAGTTCATTGCTAACTGTGATGTTTGTCGTCGCGTTAAGGCAGAACATCAGAGGCCTCCTGGCACCCTTCAGCCTTTAGCTATTCCTGAGTGGAAATGGGATAAAGTTGGTATGGACTTCATCACCGGCTTTCCCAGAACCAAGAGAGGGAATAATGCTATCTTCGTAGTCATTGATCGTCTTTCCAAAGTGGCTCACTTCCTACCTGTTCGAGAGAGTATCACTGCTAGTCAGCTCGCTGACTTATATATTTCTCGAATAGTGTCACTTCATGGTGTCCCACTAGAGATGAATTCAGACCGTGGTAGTCTTTTCACTTCCCATTTCTGGGAGAGTTTCCAAACTGCCATGGGCACCCATCTTTCCTTCAGTACCGCTTTCCACCCTCAGTCGAGTGGTCAGGTGGAACGGGTCAATCAAATTCTCGAATACATGCTTAGAGCTTGTGTTATCTCATTCGGGATGGATTGGGAGAAGTGTCTTCCTTTCGCCGAGTTTGCTTAGAACAATAGCTACCAATCCAGTCTCAAGAAAGCTCCTTTCGAGATTCTCTATGGACGAAGATGTCGAACACCTTTGAACTGGTCAGAAACCGGTGAAAGACAATTCTTTGGACCGGACATGATCCAGGAGGCAGAAGAGCAAGTTCGCATCATTCGTGAGAATTTGAAAACAGCCCAATCTCGTCAAAAGAGCCAGTATGACCGTCGTCATAAGGAAATGACTTATGAAGTTGGCGACAAAGCTTACCTTTGGGTTACCCCTTTAAAGGGTACCCATCGTTTCGGTATCAAGGGCAAGTTGGCTCCTCGTTACATTGGTCCTTTTCGCATTCTCGCTAAACGAGGAGAGGTTGCCTACTAGTTGGAACTACCCCCACATCTTTCCCGAGTGCATGATGTCTTCCACGTCTCTCAACTCAGGCGTTGCTTCTCGGATCCCATCCACAGAGTGGACCACGAAACGCTTGATCTCCAAGATAACCTCACACATCGAGAGTACCCTGTTCGCATTCTTGATCAAGCAGAGCGTGTTAGCCGACGTCAGAACACCAAGTTTCTCAAGGTTCAGTGGTCTCATCATTCCGAGAGAGAAGCTACTTGGGAGCGAGAAGATCGTCTTCGACTAGAGTACCCCACCTTCTTTCCATCGACCCCTGAATCTCGGGACGAGATCTTTCAAGTGGGGGCGAGTTGTCACATCCCTAGTTCTGGTATGACCTAGACTAGCTAGTCATGTGTGCATCATGTTTAAAATTCATTTAAATTTGAAATGGGGATTTGTGAAACCCTCAGAAATCATTTCTGGAAATAACCCAATTAAAAATTGCTCCAAAAAGGTCCAAGAAAATGTTCATGTTGCTCTCTGAAAATATTGGTCAGAGGTAAACTTCAAACCAACATTTTTAGGAGCTCATAAATATTTATTTTGGCCATTTGGAATTAATGCATAAATATTTGCATTGGATATATATTAGGTATATATTTAATATATGTCCAATATCTCTGATTTTTGGTGTGGGGCTTTGGATTAATCCAACTAGTCCCTGGTATGACCTAGACAAGCTAGTCATGTGTGCATCATGTTTAAATTTCATTTAAATTTGAAATGGGGATTTGTGAAACCCTCAGAAATCATTTCTGGAAATAACCCAGTTAAAAATTGCTCCGAAAAGGTCCAAGAAAATGTTCATGTTGCTCTCTGAAAATATTGGTCAGAGGTAAAATTCAAACCAATATTTTTAGGAGCTCATAAATATTTATTTTGGCCATTTGTAATTAATGCATAAATATTTGCATTGGATATATATTAGTTATATATTTAATATATGTCCAATATCTCTGATTTTTGGTGTGGGGCTTTGGATTAATCCAACTAGTCCCTACAAAAATTATCAGAGGCAAACAAATTGATTTGGTATTTTACTAAATCAGAAACAAGAATTACAGAAATAGAAAGAAAACAAAAACAGAAAGGAAAAAGGAGTAGGAGCTTACCTGGGCTTCTTACCCGGCAGCCTAGTGGCCCAACAGGCCGGCCCAGCAGACTGGCCAGTGCCAGTCGTCGTCTGCACCGCGCCAGGAGGACAGGGACGTGTGCCCGCGGCGCGCACGCACGCGTCCGGCCACCTCCTTCCTGTCTGCCTCACGCCCTCGTCGCCCTGGACGCCCTGGACGACGCCACGCACCGCCCCGGACCTCTCCCACTCTCTCTCGCTCTTCCTCCTCCCCTAGATCTCTCCCTCTCCTCGGACCGAACACGCCCGTCGCCGCCGCCCGCCGTTGTCGCGCCCACCGCCCCGGCCTCACCCCTCCGACGTGCCCACGAGCTCCGCGCCATCGTCCCCGTCCTCTCCGTCAAGCCGGGCATCCCCGGACGCCCCGTATCATCGTCACCGTTGTTGTCGGCCACCGAAGATCGCCTTCGCCGCCCTGCACGCTCCGGGCCTCCCCCGAGCTCGCTGACGCCTCCACCGGATCCACTGTGAGCCCCGCACTCGAACCCCCCTCTCCCCTGCTCTTCCGGCGCCCTCTAGCCCCTCTGCCGCTTGAGCCGAGCTCCGGCCGCCGCCGCGAGCTCGCCCGTGGCCTCCGCCGCCCAAATGGTCGCCGGAGCAACGAACCCGACGTTCTCCGCCGCGTTCGGCCTCGCCGGTGACTAACCGCCGGTCAAACCGGGTCAAACCCGCACTAATTACCCCCCTCTGTGACACTGACAGTGGGCCCCAGCACCCTAATCTTTTAATTAGATTAGAAATAACCCCCTCTGTTAATTAACTGTGTCACTAACGTGTGGACCCCACACGTCAGGTGTGACTCCGTTCAGCGTCGTTGACTTGTTGACGCAGGCATGACGCAGCGCTTACGCAATAAAGCTTTTTTGGTATTAGAAATAATCAGGAAATTCCAGAAAATAACCAAAACTTCAAAAATTCATAGAAATTCAACCGTAGCTCAGATTGAAATAATTTATATATGAAAAATTATCAGAAAAATTCAATCTATCCATCTGTACTAGTTTCATGCATGAGAAACCAACTTATACCTGCTGTATAAGTGAAAACACATAAATGGCATTTATAAGAGCTTATTTTGGAGTTGCATTTGAATCTTTGGTTCAAATGGACTTCAACCAAATGAATGCTAGATGCATTAGCACAAAAAAAATCACATATTCATGCCATGTTCATACATCATATTGTTGCATGTGCTTGTGTATTGATTGCCGACATCGTTCCTTCTCGATAGGTCCTGCTTCGGAGTGTGTTCCAGAGTACCTGTCTGAGAAGCAGTGCCCCTCTGTTGATCTATCAAGCAAGCAAACCCCCCTTGTTCATTCCGATAAAATCCCACTCTCTCGCTCCTACTCTCTTTTATTGCATTAGGACAACAGCGGTTCAACTGCTACTTTATGCTGCGGTAGTTGAACCCATTCCTCTGCATGACCTGTCATTGCCATAGTAAATAGTTGAAACCCACTAGCATGTGTAGGAGTTGTTTGAGCCATGTTGTGTTCCTACCATGCCATGCCTGCTATTGCTCAGAGTTGTGTTAGGTATGATTCATTGGGAATGAATTGGAGTGTTACGATATGTTCTGGTGCTGAGAGTTAAGTGTGTGAACACGATTGGTAAAGGTAGCGGTGAGAGGCCATGTAGGAGTACATGGTGGGTTGTCTCACTGGAACCGTCCTTAAGCACTGAGTTCTGTGTATGTTGTCCAATGACTAGATACTACCACAGATTGGGTTCCAGTAACTCGACCCCTCTCGACTTATTAACCGACTTGGTCTCTGTCCAGGAGTCGCAAATAGTTTCTGGTGTTTGTAGGTAGTGTTAGTAGTCTACCAAGTGCCACCCGGCCAGGTGGGCTTGCGACAGACTAGGAACAAGTGGCATGGTGTACCAAGCGTAGATCCATCCGGCGAGGTGGGCTTGGGAACCCTGCACACATCATTTGGCGCCGTGAGTGACACCCCGGCCGGATCTCCTTGCGGATGGAACCCGAATAGGCGATAAACCTGGACTAGAGTCTTGTGTGGTTAGTCAGGTCGTGGCTGACTCCCTCGCCAGGCTTCCGCTTGAAGGTTGCCGAGATACACGACGTGAACATGGTGGTACGTGGCGAGAGCGTGTGTGAAGAAGTACACCCCTGCAGGGTTAACATGATCTATTCGAATAGCCGGGTACGCGATTATGGACTTCTTGGATGCTTACGTGGTACATAGACAACTTGAAGTGGATACTCTAAAATGCTCAAGACAAGTGTGAGTGCTATGGATGGCCTTCTCGTAGGGAGACGAAAATGAATCCATAGTAGTGTATTGATGCGGTGATTAGTGGACTCGTGTGCGCCATCTCAAAAGAGTTACCAGCAGTCGTAGTACAGGATAGCTACTGAGTCAAAGCTGGCTTGCTGCAACTAAACTCCACATTACCTTCTTGATACAAATGCATGTATGATAGGAACTGATGTAAGTCTTGCTGAGTACCTTTGTACTCATGTTGCTTTATTTATGTTTTTGCAGCGGAGACTTCGGTCTTACTAGTTTACGTGGACTTCGACAAGTAGCTTGTACCTAAGCTACGATCTCGATTGGATGTTGTAGATAGTTAGGCTTCTCAGCCTTTTTCTTTTGTAGTTGTCTGTACTCAGACATGTAATGCTTTCATTGCTTGGATGCTCTGAATGATGGGTCATGAGACCCCTGTTTGTATTAAATGCTATGTGGCCCTTCTGGGCCTTTATCTACATGACTTTGAGTTATGTTGTGATGCCATGTTGTACAACACATACTTGCATGTTATGCGTACGTGTAACGTGTATTTCTATGTGTGGGACCCGACAACCTAGTTGTCTATCCTTGGTACCCTCTCTAATGGGGAAATGTAGTCTAGTGCTTCCACCGAGCCATGGTAGTCCGCTACAGCCCGGTTTACCGGAGTCCTGCTAGCCCAGCACTACTGCTCCGGAACACTTAGACTGGCCGGCATGTGATTCACTTCGTTCCTGTGTCTGTCCCTTCGGGGAAATGACACGCGGTGACATCCGGAGTCTTGCCTAGCCTGCTACAGCCCGGGTTCCTGGTGTCCTGTTAGCCCAGTTGCTACAGCCCGGATTCACACGCTGCTGACCGACATGCTCGATGTTGTTTCATGTATGCCTGTCCCCGTAAGTTAGTGCCACTTTGGGTTCACGACTTGTCATGTCGGCCCGGGTTCTCTGTCATATGGATGCTAGCGACACTATCATATACGTGAGCCAAAAGGCGCAAACGGTCCCGGGCCACGGTAAGGCGACACCCGTGGGAATACCGTGCGTGAGGCCGCAAAGTGATATGAGGTGTTACATGCTAGATCGGTGTGACTTCGAATCGGGGTCCCGAAAACACAAACGAAAATTCGACTTCAAACTTAAATCCAAATCCAGAAAGCAGGGCTACAAAAAAGAGGTTAAAAGCAAATGGCCGCGTCTGGCGCCTAGTCTAGTTTTCTTGTCTTCTCACCAGCGCGGAGCTAAGTGCTGCCACTAGGATGTGGGAGGGAGCCCCCGAGGCCCGAGGGCGGCACTCCTGAGACTCTGGGGCGTGTACAACCCCACTCATTATTACGTGAGAGTGTCATGAGCGGAGACCTTCACAGGCGCGAGCCTTACTTCATATCGCCAGACGAGGGCCCTGCCTTGTGCCACCCTCGACCACCATTGGGGGCGTCCAGAAACCAGGACGACGCCAAGGGGCAAAGGGGACGCCAGCGGCGCCCTCGGCGACCATGGGTCCTCTGCCGAGGGAAGGCTCACCAACGCCTCCCCGGTAGAGGGCCTACCTCCGGGGGCGCCCTGCTCCGTGCGGCGCGGGGAGGGGCCCTGCTCCCGGCCCCTCCCTGCAGCCCCCAGTGCGCTCCTCCTGGCGGAAGGGAGGCCGTCGAACTGGGGCCGCCATCCGCCGTTGTAACCTAATCCTCCTGCGACCCATGGTTAGCATAAGCTTGCTCCTGAGAGGTTAGCAGTACCCTGTAGCTGTTGTCGCCGGTGCGGTCGGTCAGGCTCCCGGGAGGCTCCTGGAAGGCCTCAGCTTCTAGTGCCTCCTCCTCCCAGCCTGGCTCGAGGAACGAGCCAGGGTCGTCTTCCATCGTGTACTCCTGGTCCACATACGGGGCACGTAGGCCTCCGAGACCGTCGCCTCGAAGACCTTGCCGAAGTGCCCCACTCTCCACGTTGCCCGGCCCGGCGCATCGCCCTGAGGATGGTAGGGCGGCATCCCGCCGGGGCCATAGGTGGCAACGCTCGTGCCCGTGCCCATTGGAGGTGGCGCGGGTGCGATTGGGCGTCCGGTGCTGCTGGTCGCGCCGGTGTCGATGAAGCCTCTTGGTGCGCCCGGGGGCACGCGGGCGCGGCGAGGCCCGCCTTGGGATCCGGCCATGGCCTGAGGCGTAAGCAGGGAGCAGAAGGGTGGTGCTCCCGAGGCCGCGGCGTCCAGGAGCTCGGTGATGCGCTCCAGCAACGCATCCCGGCCGCTCCCCATTAACCGGCAACGCAGCAGCTCCCGAGCCACCGTGAGCGCGGCCCTCAAGTTTGCTTGTTCCTGTCAGGTGTGCGGCGCTGTGGCCGCAGCGTGGCTTGAGGCCCTTGTCGCCGCCCGCGCTTGGCGTGAAGTAAGGGAGGACGGTGTGTGACCGCGCCGCCCACGCCCCGCAGCGTTTGGCGGTGCGCATGCTGCTTGGGGCGCGGGGTCGAGGTCTTCTTGGGCAGACGGTGTCGCCCGGGCTGGCCAAGCTGCCCAGCGGTCGGCATTGGCCCTCGGGTCGCCGGACATCGGAACAGCGGAGTGTCGGTGGATCAACTGGCGGAAGGAAAGCTCCGGCGCACCCCTACCTGGTGCACCAAATGTCGGATTTCGGGTTCCGGCAAAACCCTTGAGGTTCGAACACTTGGGTGCGCACAAAGATCTCTCCCTACCTAATCCTGCCCTCAGCCTCACCGCGATCTCAAGGCCTAGCTCAACGAACCCGCAACACAAGAGACACGAGATTTATACTGGTTCGGGCCACCGTTGTGGTGTAATACCCTACTCCAGTGTGGTGTGGTGGATTGCCTCTTGGGGTGAGGATGAACAGTACAAGGGGAAAAACAGCCTCCTGAGGAGAGGTGTTCTTGTGCTTGGTGGACTTGTGTGGGTGAGGGTGATCTGAATCTGTTCTCTCCGCTCCTACTATGGTGGCTAGTCCTATTTATAGAGGCCCTGGTCCTCTCCCCAAATATGAGCGGGAAGGGAGCCAACAACGACCAAATTCAAAGGGAGACAACTAGTACAAGTTATCCTGACTAAAGGTGGTCTTCGCCTGCCAAAGGCTCTGTTGGTGACGCCGTCTTGGGCTCCACGGTGACCTCCGTCCTGCCGTCCTGCTGGTCTTGATCTCGTTGCACCGATATGGAAACCTTTGCCTGATGCCTCGGGACTCCTCGCCTGCGCTTGCCCCTTTAGCACCAAAGAGGAAACGAGGACACTGCGCGCGCTGGCGCCCGCCTGGCTCCAGTCGTCATGGCTCGCGTCACAGGAACCTCGCGAGGTGTCCCTTGCCTTGATCTCTCTGCCCCTCGCGAGCCAGCCTGGTGAGGCCGCTCCCGAGGAGGTCTTGTGTCGTCCGCCTCGCGAGGCTTGGCCCCTCGCGAGGGTCTTGAGTGTTTGCTGGTGAAGATGGGCCCTACAGGGCCGCTGGTAGAGCCACGCCATGGGCCGCATGCAGGCAAGTTTGGGGACCCCCGTTCCCAGGACTCTGACACGATTGTTAGTGCTTGGGTTTCAGTAGAGGGGGGAGGTGCCTTAGCGGGGATGGAAGATTGGACGATTATGTGCAGACAAGGATGGAGAAGCGAATATGTGTTGCGGGAAGTGGACAGGTGATGATGACTACAACGCGCCGCTTGACTCACGAGACACATACTGGCAGCGTAGGGTCATATCGATGCTAGACAACTTGCTTGAGTGATCACAGTACTGGTACTCCCTACAGTACGTACTACTATGCCCTAACTTGCTTGACTAGAGTAGTAGTGGAGTAGGACTCTGCTCTACCACTAGCACCAGGGGATTAGTATATTCTAATCTAAAATAGTTACAAACATCAATGCCCGAGCATGGAACGACTATGAACCGCCATCGGTGCTAACTCCAATCCCCAGCAAACGTTCGCTGGCAGACATGGCAGTTGCAAACGCCCGTGACGCAGTTACAGTGCGTGTGTAAGGGTGGAGGTTTTGTCAAATACTATGGCTTAAAAATGGGCCACCGACAGATGGAAATCTCACGGTTACGTGGGATTCACCATGATTGAGCTCATGGCGAATAATCGCCAGATATCATTACTAAAAAAGGATAAAACACCGGGGGCTATAACTTGCACCGGCTGACCACTAACAATGATACTAACATAGTTGTAAAATGGTCAAAGACCGTGTCTACGTGGTGTCTGGAATTATATGAAAAAACTAGCAATATGCACGTGCATTGCACGGAACATCAAGATGCATTTTTTTACAAAACACCTTTTGTGATCGACCCATGCAGGAGTAATCCCATGTGTAAATCCTAATGATATCTCGAGAATTTCATCGGAAACATGGTATCTCGAGAATTTCATCGAAAAAATGATATCTCGAGAAAGATGAGAGATAAGGTGAGGAGGAGTGGGGCGTGGTGGTGACTAGTGGTCGGACTGGGCGGAGGCATGGGGATGGACGGCGCCGGCAGCGGCCACCATGCCAGATTGTTCTAGAGACTTGCTTTTTTAATTGCTCGGCAATGAGGTTGTGGGAGATAAGGATGAACGAGGCAAGGCCTTATCTATAAATGTGGAAAGAGGTGCGGGTATCTTTTGTAAAATTGTCATAGTTTGATTTCTATCCATCAGATATAGATCAGACAGTCTATACTATAAGATGGTAGGCACACCATCATCACCAACTCGGTTTTTTCTCTACTCCTACTCCTATATTACTTATACTTACCTCTACTCTTATAAAAAACCGAGTTGGTGATGATGGTGTGCCTGGCATCTTGTAATATAGACCGTCCGATCTATACCTGACGGATAGAAAGCAAACTATGACAATTATACAAAAGATACCCGCACCTCTCTCCACATTTACAGATAAGTCCCTACCTCGTTCATCCTTATCTCTCACAACCTCATTGCCGAGCAATTAAAAAAGGAAGTCTCTAGAACAATCTAGCATGGTGGCCGCTGCCACCTGCCGGCACCGTCCATCCCCATGCCTCCGCCCAGTCCGACCACCAGTCACCACCACGCTCCACTACTCCTCGCCTTATCTCTCATCTTTCATTTTTTCGATGAAATTCACGAGATACCATTTTTCCGATAAAATTCTCGAGATATCATTAGTTTTTACACATGGGATTACTCCTGCATGGGTCAATCACAACAGGTGTTTTGTAAAAAATGCATCTTGATGTTCCGTGCAATGCACGGGCATCTTGCTAGTATACTCCTATAAAAGACTCAGTTGGTGATGATGGTGTGTTTGCCATTACCATTTCCGACCATTAGATCTGCATCTAACGGCTGTGATGTAAGTTGTGGCCTTTTGCAACAATTCCCACTTCTCTACTCCAGTTTACACAAAACCTCTTAGTATCTTGAAACCAACTACATTCCTCCCTTACCTCATCAAAACAACCCAAAAAATATATTTGGAGTGAAACATAAGATATTTTTAGTGATATGTATATCAAAACTAAACTGTTTTCTTTCAAATTTGTGAATATGTATTATTCTACTTTGGACCCGTTGCAAC
This sequence comes from Triticum aestivum, assembly GCF_018294505.1. Taxonomy (NCBI): domain Eukaryota; kingdom Viridiplantae; phylum Streptophyta; class Magnoliopsida; order Poales; family Poaceae; genus Triticum; species Triticum aestivum. Next base: position 268,131,011 of record NC_057805.1, on the reverse strand, counting down.
GAACGGGCTCATTTCTATAAAGGTTTTTCTCTTGCATCGTCCGCAATGAACACCTGGTGTAATGGTCCGGGCCGGATGCTTGCAGCGCGATGGCCTGAGTTCAAATTCTGTCCTAAACTGTAGCTTTTTATATTTTTTTAATATATACTTCTTTCGCTACTATACTAGGAGTAGAACCCACTGAGTACTTAGAATACAAGATTAAGTATGGATTCGTTTCTTTCTAAGTTTCTGTACGAATCTGTAGCTAGCCTGCAAGTAAGGTACACTGTACTGACAGTGGAACCCACAGAGTACTTAGAATACAAGATTAAGGATGCAATTAAATTTTTATAGTGGGACAATCATACACGCAATTAACTCAAATGGATCGGAGGTGACTCTATTATTCTCCAATGGCAACCGGCAAATTTCCTCCCGCGGGCCGGAGTAGGTTTCTCGGTTTGCATGCGGGTTTAACGGAGGGGTTTGATGGAGGCGATGAGGCGTGTTCAGCCGGGCGTGCAGCGGGCGGCGCAATACTATTCGATTTGACAACTACTAGTATATTATAAAAAAGAAAGAAGAGTAGTAGAGATAGAGATAAGAGTAGAGATAGAGACTAGGGAGGAGCACTTCTTCTTGTGCTACTCCTATGCTCCATTCGGCGGCCGCAACGTCCCCTACAGCCACTCCCTCCTGCGCTCCATTCGGCGTGCGCTGTTGAAATTTGGGGAGTGCACTCTCGCCACTGCTGGCAGCGACGACTTCACTGACGATGACTTCTCCCCCGACCTCGGCAACCTATTCCTCAACGACATGGGCGACAACCTCAACGCCAACGGTGCTGCTCCATTGCACCGTATGTGTTTATGTCCTTCCTGTTCAAAATGGTGGTAGAATTCATGTTTCTAGTCTATGTCCTAGATTCGATCTGTTCATCTACTATGATAGTCCACATGATTAGTTTAATCTCTGTTATAGCCGTCATGATTTATTTTGTGCTTCTTCAGACTAAATCTTGTAGTAACTTGCTCATATATTCAACTGGCGCACCGTCCCCTACAGCCACTCCCGTTTCATGGACGGCCTGGTCGATGCCTCCAAGGAGCCCTTCGTCTACTGCTATGAGTGCCCGATGCCGTTTTGGGGCTCGCCGGCGGACCTCGTGCATCACCTCACGCAGGCGTTCGTCTATCATTACTGGCCCGCGACAAAGAACATCAAGTACGAGACATGCTACCCGTGAACCGTGCCGGAGTCGCTGCAGGATCACCGCCGCCTGCTAGTCTCGGAGGAGGACGACAACGTCTTCCTCTTGATTGTGGGCACCGGCGAGGCCCGCGCAGGGCACCGCCTCGTCTTTGTAGTGTGCGTCAGGGGCGACGCCGCTAACGCTGACACTGAGACGAGGCCGGTGTACGGGTGCATGCTCACTGTTACTACCCCTCTGAGTTACATGGGCGGCGACACTGGCTACATCAAGCAGACTAGGACTGTGCCGAGCTGGGACCTTCCGGTCGATGTGGACATGGAAGACGCATGTTATGATTTGGCCCCCGACATGGTGCACGGGGACTCCAAGGAGGTTCACCTGGACATATGCATTACCAAGTTAAATGTTGATCATTAGTCTTCACTCAATGTAATCCGCTGTGTAAGCATGTGGAGACTTCCATGCATGATCTTGCTCTATTGGAGTATCGCGCATGAATAAAATTCTATCCATTTATGGTTTAGTCTAGAATCTTCCATGTATGAAATTTTTACTACAGTACTGGTGAAAGACTTATGATGAACTATTTCTTACATCTCCTCTGCCCCCTTCCGAGTCATCCTAATTTAATCCCTCCGTCTAGGTGTACAAGGGCATGGTTAATACTTAATAGTATAGCCAACTGTTGACTATAAGAAAGTGCCATGTCATCTATAACCAACATGTATTACAATCGATACTCAAAAACTAATTCTTGAAGATCATTTCTTGCAAAGCACAATAAGTGTTATTTCTTCACAAGTTTTGGATGCAGGTTGAATAGTTGAACACTTTAGTTTGCAAAAGATACTTTTTTATGTATTTCACCCGGATGTTTTTGAGCTCTAGAGAAGAAATAATATCTAAAGAAATGTCACGCCCAATATGCGACCCTATCCGAAAGGAACTCGAAGGTCCCACCAAGGATAGACCCGCATATTGAAACGCTTTTGCAAGGTGGATATCATTACATCAACATTACATAAAAGATGGGGATACATACAAGGCATACAAATGCTGCAAGAATACATCAATATACATCATACATAAGATCAACATCCGCCTACGGATGAAACACAAACAGAAACTCAAATGACATCCACCTTGCTAGCCCAGGCTACTGACCTGGAACCTATCCCCTGACCGAAGAAGAAGCAGAAGAAGAAGTCCAAAACAAGTAACATCGCTCTCGCGTCATGATCATCGCAAAACCTGTACCTGCAACTGGTGTTGTAGTAATCTGTGAGCCACGAGGACTCAACAATCCGATTACCATGGGTATCAAGACTAACAAAGCTTAATGAGTAAGGAAGGGGTAAAGTGGTGAGGTTGCAGCAGCGACTAAGCATGTATGGTGGCTAACTTACGCAAATAAGAGCGAGAAGAGAAGCAACGGAATGGTCGTCAACTAGTAATGATCAAGAAGTGATCCTGAACTCCTACTTACGTCAAAGATAACCCAGAAACCGTGTTCACTTCCCGGACTCCACCGAAAAGAGACCATCACGGTTACACACGCGGTTGATGCGTTTTAATTAAGGTCAAGTGTCAAGTTCTCTACAACCAGATATTAACAAATTCCCATCTGCCACATAACCGCGGGCACGGCTCTCGAAAGTTTATACCCTGCAGGGGTGTCCCAACTTAGCCCATTATAAGCTCTCATGGTCAACGAAGGATATTCCTTCTCCCGGGAAGACCCGATCAGTCTCGGAATCCCGGTTACAAGACATTTCGACGATGGTAAAACAAAACCAGCAAAGCCGCCCGATGTGTCGACAATCCCGATAGGAGTCGCACGTATCTCGTTCTCCGGACACACCGGATAAGCGAAGCGTACAGGTACCGACGTAACCCAAGTTGCCAAGGGATGGTCCCGCACGGTGCTCTAGGTTGGGCCAACACTTAGACAAGCACTGGCCCGGGGGGGTAAAATAAAGATGACCCTCGGGATGCGCGACTCCCAAGGGAAAAAGGCTAGGTGAGGCAAATGTAAAACCAAGGTTGGGCCTTGCTGGAAGAGTTTTATTCAAAGCGAACTGTCAAGGGGGTCCCATAAATCACCCAACCACGTAAGGGACGCAAAATCAAGGAACATAACACCGGTATGACGGAAACTAGGGCGGCAAGAGTGGAACAAAACACCAGGCATAAGGCCGAGCCTTCCACCCTTTACCAAGTGTATAGATGCTTTAATTAAATAAGAGATATTGTGATATCCCAACATAAACATAATCCAACATGGAGCAATCTTCATCTTCACCTGCAACTAGCAACGCTATAAGAGGGGCTGAGCAAAGCGGTAACATAGCCAAACAACGGTTTGCTAGGAAGGGTGACAAAGGTTAGAGGCTGACATGGCAATTTGGGAGGCTTGAAGAGCAAGTGAATAGGTAGCGAAACATAGCGATAGAACGAAGCAACTAGCATAGCAATGGTAGTAATGAGATCCAAGGTGACGGTCATCTTGCCTGAAATCCCGCTAGGAAGAAGAAGGAGTCCATGAGGAAGATGAAGCCACGAAGACGAACATTCCTCACGATCGCAACAACACGGGAACTATCGACAAGAAGCACACAACATGGTAAACACACCACACATGAACAGGGCATGATGCTCAATCAAGTATGATGCATGACAAGGCTACATGAAGCTACTCATGACAAGAGATGGTGCAGACAAGAACAACAAATCAAAGCAAGTTTAAATGAGGCCGGAAACAACATATAACAATTCCGGTAAGTCCTCATATGCAAATTTTGAAATTGGTTCAGAACTGAATAAACCTTATGTTCAAATTGTTAAACAGCAAGTTAAGATGCACCAAGATGATCTACATGAAATTCTAGTCAAGTTACATATAAAGTTCATTAGATTCGGAGCTACGGCCTAGAAGATATGAGCAAAACAAGTTAAACATGGCATTGATGCAAAATGCATTCAAAAATCAAGCAAACACACTCAAAACAAGGATGCAACACGGGAATATGGAACTACATGCAAAACTAAGCAAGTTTCATATAGAACACACTCAAAACGGAGCAACGGTTTAACACATACACTCCAAACAAGATATAGCAACAATCTGTCCAAAACAGCAACTATGCATCTTGCAAGCATCATGAGAATATGCTACAGCACCTAGACATGAAAACAAAAGGCATGGACATCATGTACAGATAAAGCATGACAAAAGATGAACACTAAGCTATCTCCAGAAACCAATAGAACATGCTCAAAAGGACATGGAAAGATTGCAAATAATAACAGGTTCACAGACTTGGCAGAAATTACTGGACATGGCAGAAATAACATCAGGTTGCAAAGTTTAGAGCTATCAGACAACATGCTACAGGAACATATCATGGCAACCAAAGGCATGACATGAATATACTAATTGCATAGAACAAAAGTCCCTTACTGATCACGAGCCAAAAAGGTACAGAAGATATGATGGCACCCATGTAAACATAGCAAGTTATATGACAGGTTCAGACGTGAAAATAACAGGACATGGCAGAAACAACGATAAGTAGGCATGTTGGTGAGCTTGAACCACTCATCACAGAGAAATACATGGCATGACAAGGTAACCAGCAGTAAGACGGCACAACTATAAAGCTCATAATGGCAATAGCATAGTCATAGGGTATATGGATCAAAATTGAACTTCATGTTAACAGGCTGACAGCAATATTATTTAGCAAATTTGGAGCAAAATTAAAACAATCTACAGTAGGACATAAATGCAAACAAGGGCATGGATGGATAGAGCATAACATCAAAAACAAAACATCCTTAGTGAACATCTCCAGATTATGCATAGAATGACTTGTAGAAGCAGGTTTATATGGCAACAAAATATAACAGACTTAGCAGAAATGACCAAGTCACAGAAATCAGCAACATTATGGAGGCTATTTTGCATGATTGTGCTAGTCACCACCGAGATCCTAAAAATACAAGACTAGCACCACTGTAAAGATGGCATGATTTAGTTCAGAACACATGTAGAGCTCATGCTCATAGGATGCACACACAAAATGCAATGAAAAAGACAAATCATCAAGTTCTGATAACAGACAGCAGTTAACATCATATAACACTCTTGCAGTGATTATTTGGGCATCGAGATGAACTCAAACACACATGTCACAGTGGAACAAAATGAAGAGCATCTCATGACGAACATTTCGATATATTATATGCATAAAACGGAGCAGTACACATGAAGTTATGATGCGATGAACAGGGCTCCAGAATATGAGTAAATCGGGACTTGGCAGAAATCAAAGGGAGGGGAAAGTCAACCTTCGGGGATCCGGATCTGGAGGGTTCATCGGCGCGGTTGCCGAGGATGGCCGGAGAAGAGGGAGACGATGGCCGGCGTGGCCGGGGGGAGGCGCCGGAGGGAGTTGGGGCCGGCCAGATCCGGGCGGGGGCGAGGCGCGGCCGCTGGTGGCGCGGACGGGCGCGGGCTCCGACGCGGAGGCAAGCTCGCGGGAGTGGAGGCGGCGGGCGACGGCGGGTGAGGCGCGGCCGGCTGGAGGTCGACGCGGCAGGGCGCGCTTCAGCGGCGGGCGGAGGGAGCCGGCGGGAGGCGGGAGGCGCTCGGCGCGGGGCGCCTCGGGCGACGGCGGCGGATGGGCCCGCGCGGGCCCCGGATGGGCTCCGCTGGCCGTGGCGGCGGAGGACGGCGGAACGCCACGTGGCGCTCTGGGATTGGCGCGGGGGCGGTGGCGCGGTTCGTCCGGTGGGCGGCGGACATGTCCTGCGCGGTGAGGTAGGAGATTTAGGGTTTGGAGTGCGCGAAATCCGGGGGGGAGCACATATTAATAGGTAGAGGGAGCTAGGAGACTCCAAATGAGGTGCGGTTTTCGCCCACAGGATCATGATCGAACGGCGGAGAGCATGGAGGGGGTTTGGATGGGCTCATGGGCTGTGTGAAGAGGTGCTGGGCTGCAAAGAGAGAGGGGTTTTCGGGGGACGCGGTTAAACGTTGGGGAAATTTGACGGGCGGTCTACCGGTGCTATACCAAGGCCACTCGGCAAATCTCGGCCCATTCCGAGAACGTTTTTCTCCCGCTCACGAAACAAGGTCTGAGAGGGGCAACGGGTGCGGCGAGTGTGTCGGAACTCGAAACGGACAACGGGGAAAAGGACCTGATGCATGTTTTGAAAAACATGAGGATGCAATGCAGATGATGACATAGCAAAATGCAACACACAAGCAGCTGACAAGGCAAGGACGGTGAATAACTGGCACACACCTTGCACATCGGATCCGGGGCGTTACAAGAAACCTATCGATACTAGTTACACATGAGATGACCCCCACATCCTTTGTCAAAATAAACAACTCCTCGATCAATGCACCTTACTATAGATTAGTACGACAAAAAATTGAACTAACATTATATATAGTACGATAAATGCTGATGCATCTCACCTAAAATTATATCATTGAAAACTATGTTCAAATACGGATCCAATGATATAGTTTTTGTTGACATGCACTAACATTTTGTCAGTTAAATATTCAGTCAAATTCAATGGGGGACTACTAAACCACGACCAATGTAGAACTAGTGTAGAGGGCGGCGCTGCACACGAGTCTCACCCCGCTCGTGGCGCGGAAGTAAAGCCGTCATATCACAAAACCCAACGACTCCCAGTAATAAGTGGCCTAGTAAAATAAACGAACAAGCAACCATCACGTCCCTCCGTCTTTTTTGCATTTCATCTCTCTGCATTTACTTTCTCCGGTTCATCTCGCACACTCGATCCCTTGCTACTACTCCTAGTATCCCTAGCTACTACTCCTAGGGCTAGTTCTTTTGGCAGCTTAAAAAATAAGCCGTCTCTTCCCTAGATTTTCCCATAAGACTAGTCACAGTGGAGAGTAACATTAAGGCGCGTCACTCATATATTTGGGCTTCTAAACTACTACTAGTACCTCCGTCCTGGTTTATTCATCACCATTGTAATTTGTGCTAAATTTTGACCAAAGATTTAACTGATAAAATGTTAGTGCATGTGACATATGCACCTACTTACAAAATGCGTACGGATACACAAGGTTTCCAAACTTTTCCTTTTACATACTTAATTAAGGACGCTAACAATTCCCGAACATTCGGGATTTATCATTTGCATCCCAAAACTAATGAGATCGCCTTACGAAACTAAATTATATTCCTAATAAAAGCCACGACGCTCGCAGGAGCGCTTGCGGCGCGCCATGAGTGCCCTAGTGTGCGGCCGTTTCCCAGCGCGCCGACACAACGCCTCTTCCTCAACCTCGCAACTCGCAAGGTGCTGATTGACGGCTTGCCGGCGGGTGAGCGCGCTCTCACCGGTGTGGTGATACGGCACCAACAGGTACTCCTCCTCACTGGAAGCGTGCACCCGGTCCACGTACCGCCAAGCATAGATGAGGCTCTTGGGCCTGACTGCACTCAGGGCTTTGGCACGTGTCGGATCACGGGTTTCAGCAAAACCCTTAAGGTTCGAACACTGGGGTGCGCGCGAAGATTTCCTCTCTACCGATCTACGCCCTAGCTCGCTAAGCTCTCGCGGACGAACTCGATGATCTCACAACACAAAGACACAAGATTTATACTGGTTCGGGCCACCATTGTGGTGTAATACCCTACTCCAGTGTGGTGGTGGTGGATTGCCTCTTGGGTTGATGATGAACAGTACAAAGGGAAGAACAGCCTCCTGAGGTTGAGGTGTTCTTGTGTTCTGCGAACTTGTGGATGTGAGAATGGGAGGTGAAGTCGATCCCCTTCCCAGTGGTGGCTAGTTCTACTTATATAGGCCCTGGTCCTCTCCCCAAATATTGAGCGGGAAGGGAGCCAACAACGGCCAATTTGAAAGGGGACAACTAGTACATCTTATCCTGACAAAAGCGGTCTTCGCCTGCAAAAGGCTCTGGTGATGACGCCGTCTTGGGCTCCATGGTGACCTCCGTCCTGCCGTCCTGCTGGTCTTGGTCTCGTTGCACCGATATGGAAACCTTTGCCTAATGCCTCGGTACTCCGCGCCTGCGCTTGCCCCCTTAGCACCGAAGAGGAAACAAGGACACTGCATGCGCTGGCACCCACCTGGCGCCCTCCTGATCCTGATCGTCATGGCTCACGTCACGAGAGCCTCGCGAGTTTTGCCCTGCCTTGATATCTCCACTCCTCGCGAGGCAGCCTGGTGAGGCCGCTCTTGAGGAGGTCTTGCGTTGTTCGCCTCGCGAGGCTTGGCCCCTCGCGAGGGTCTTGAATGCCTCGTTGATGACGGTGGGCCGTACATGCCTGCTTGCACAGCCACGCCATGGGCCGCAGGCAGGCAAGTCTGGGGACCCCTGTTCCCAGAACGCCGACAGTAGCCCCCGGGCCCAAGGCGCGCTCGGGCTTGGCTTCGAGGCGAAGCGAAAGGTCAAGCGCGGAGCGCCGCGGGCCCCAAAAGCTTGCGGCCTCGGTTGACGCGTGGTGGTTGATTGGACGTGGGCGTCTCCGCTTCCCCATGCTACCTCGACAACTGCTTGACTTGACAAAAGGCTGTCGCAGACAGCGCCCGCCTTCACTTTTCCTCTTTGCCTTGCCTCAGATCCCCTTTCTCGCTCCTTGCTAGCGATACCTCCAGATCTGCTCCAATCTTGCTCCGCATCTGCGACCCATGGCGCCGCGCAAGGTCAAGTCCTCATCGGCGCCGGCTTGGTACGAGCCAGCTCTTGAAGCGCCCAACATCACAGAGAAGAGCCTCGCCTCCACGCGCTTGCTGATGGAGGGGGAGAGCATTGAATGGGGGAAGACGGAGCTCCGGCTTGCCTCCGACGTGCCGGAGCCTGAGGGAAGCACCTTCTTCCCCTTCTTCTCGAGCAGCATTGCCGCCGGGTTGGTTCCCCCTTTCTCTGATTTCTTTTATGAGGTCCTCGACCACTACGGGATGCAGGCGTTGCACCTCCATCCCAACTCTATCCTCCTCCTGTCTATCTTCGCCTACTATTGCGAGGCATATCTGGGCGTGATGCCGTCTGTGGCGCTTCTGCGCCACCTCTTCTTCCTCTGTGCCAGCGACGGCCATGTTTCCGGGTGCACCAATTTCATCGCATCCGGCAAAGCCAACTCAATCTCGAACACCGGGAAGAGAGCCGACAACATCCGGGCCAAATGGGTCATGATGGATGCCAAGTGCGTCCACCCACGCTCGGAATTGCCAATGGAGGTGCCCCAGTTTAACAAGGGGTGGCCCCGCGCAGAGCTCGCTGACGAGCGGGCGTCGTCGGTGTTGGCGCAGATGCAGACCGACCTGAAGCTGGGCAACGCGAAGGCGGCGAAGGTCACTGGCGACATGCTCCTGAGGGAATTCCTGATGTTGCGCGTCGCCCCGCTCCAGGCGCCCCCCTTGTGGAAGCATGGAGATGAAGAAGACAAGACCCGCCTGAGGCCGGGGACCCTGCCTGACGACGAACTGGCTGCTGTCCTGCGCCTCCTGGTTGGGGACAACCAGGAGTACCCGCCGAGCGCCTTCACTCCCTTGTTCCATCGCAAGGACTGGGAGCCGCTCGTGGCCTCCAGGCCGACCTTTGACGCGTGCGGGCTGGTGCCGGCTGTGCTCTCTGGAGCCCCCGCGGCGCCGAAGCCAGTGGAGCTATCTTCTGAGCGAGTCCCGTGGGGGGAAAGAAGAGGAGGAGGACTCGGAGGCGACCCCCGAGGAGATCGGGGAGAACTCTCCCTTGAGCAAAGCTGAAATCCTCCGCGCCCTTCCTGACGACGCCGAGGTCGATGCCCGCCAGGAGGGGGGAGAACTACCCGTCGTCCCGACAAGGAGCAGGTCGTTGCTGATTCCTCGGGATGCTGCCTCCGCCTTGACGCCGGCCGGAGCTGCCTCCGGCCCTTCTGCTGCGCCGTCTTCTTCTCCCGGGGTCCGCGCGCCCATACCTTAGGCTTCGAGGCTTTCAGGCTTCAAGCTTCCCAAGCGGAGGGTGGAATACGCCGCGGTGGATCAGTAAGTGTTTCGAGCTTCGTCTTGCTTCTGCTTATACTTGCTATTTCCCGACTTTCACCCTTGGTTGACCAGGCCGGTGCCTTCGGCGAAGAAACGGAAGGAGGACACGGCGGTCGCGCCCCCCTCGTCGGAGAAAGGAGGTGGCAGCACTCGCACCTCCGTAGCCCAGTCGCCCTCGCGAGGCCAAGGGGACCAACGTCAGGAGGTGTCAGCCCCCGGGGCCCCGCTGGCTCCGGAAGTGCCAGCGCCTGGCCCGGCTGATGAGGTCCCAAGGGCTTAGGAGCCCTTGATCTCCCAGGCTCCGGTGACGACGTCGATTCCTCCTTCTGCCGCGCCAGTACTCCCAGGCTCTTCTTCTTCCTCCACCGCCCTGGAGCGCATTCTTTCAGAGATGGCACAGCTTCGGGAAGATCTTCTGGGCGCGGACCCGCGCCTGGTAGCCGGGCGCCTGGAACTGGCCTCCGGCTGGCTTCATTCTGACTCTGCGGTCCGAGTGACGCTGAGCCAGGCCGCGGCGTCCTCCGAGAAGGAGAAGCAGAGCATCGCCAAAGCCGCGGCTGATCACGACGCGGCACTGAAGGACGCCGAGGCCGCTCGCGGCCGCTGTCGAGAGTTGGAGGACGAGCTGAAGCATCTGCGCGACCAACACGAGGAAGAAGCACGCGGCCGCCAGGTGAAGGAAGAGGAGATGAGGGTCCGGGAGGACGCCATCAAGAACCGTGACGCCGAGTTGGGGGAGCTGGAGAAGACGCAGGCTGCTGAGCGCAGCCGGCTGGAGAAGCTGGAGTGGGAGGTGAAGATGAAGGAGGCCGATCTTGATGCCAAGGCGAAGGTCCTGGCTGAGGACCGCGCGACCTTCGCCGATCTCGAGGAAAGGTCTCGCGCTGCACTGAAGACACTCTACGAGAACAGCTTGGAGAGGCCACTAGCCACCGATGAGGACGACCCTGCCCAGCTGCTTCCCTTCTTGGTGGAGGCGCTCGAGGAAGTTGTGGAGGGCGTCGGTCCCATGGCAGAGGCGGAGGCTCGTGTTGTTTCTTTAGCTGCGTTGACTCGCGTCTTCAGCCACCTGCACCTTCGCGACCCCAGCGCTCGTCTTGACGAGCTGCTGAAGCCTGTGGCTGATGACCACTACACAACTGCCGCTGCAGCCGTGCAAGGTCAGGTGGAGGCCCTGCTGAAGAAGTTCCGCGGCTTTGCCTCCACGCCCTTGGCCGGAGGCGAGGCCGCTGCTGCAGCCCCGGCCGGTGACCAAGGCAAAGGCGACGCCACCAAGGGAGGAGTGCCGCCCACGGGCATCGATGGTGTTCAGGGGTGACCTGCTCCTTTCCTGTTTAATTCCTGCAGTCATGAATCAGGCCTCGTGGAGGCGTTAAACTTGCGTTTGATATTGTGAGAACAATATGTCTTGTAATATTTGCTTCGAGATTTTGCGATTTTCTTCCTATCCGCTTTGTGTTCTGCGTCGGCAGAGCCCAGCCCCGCGGATACCTCAACCGCCATTGGGCCGACCGGAGACCAGGACAGACCAAGGACTGAGGGGCTACGTGACCAGTTAGTCTCCTGAGTCGCGATGCTCAGGAGTCCCCCTTGACGCGCAAACAACTTATAGGAAGGATGCGCGAGGATAGGTTAATGCTCTACGTCGGCAGATCCCGGCCCCGCGCATACCTCAACCGCCATTGGGCCGACCAGAGACCAGGACGGACCATGGAGTCAGGGGCTGCGTGACCAGTTAGGCTCCTGAGTCGCGATGCTCAGGAGTCCCCCTTGACGCGCAAACAATTTCCATACCTACCCTCGCCAAGGCCTCGGGAGGGGCGTGCGACGACCAGGTCCGAGAGACCTGGTTGGGTGGCGTGCGCTTGGGTGTGACCTGAGGGCAGCCCCCAGGACCGGGAGACCTGGTTGGGTGGCGTACGCTTGGGCGTGACCCGAGCGCAGCCCCCGTGCCCAGCCCCCTCGCGCGGCTCTCCCGAGGGGAGGCGTTACGGTGAGGCTGGACACTGAGCTCTAGGGCTCCCTGAGGTTGGTACGGCCATTAAGCCACCCTCAGTTGTTTATCACCAGCGCGGAGCATAGTGCTTCCGCTTGTGCACGGGCATAGCCGCTCCTCGGCAGTGTCGACGGCCAGCGTGGAGCATGGTGCTTCCACTTGTGCGTGGGAGGGGGGCTCCCTTTGAGGAGAGCCCCCGGGGCGTGTACAGCCCTGCCCTGACACGTGGCTTGTACGACAGGGCAGCGAGGTGTATCTGGGCACTCGTGAGCCAGCGCGGGACTCACGAGGCCCTACCTCAAGGCGGGTTGCGCCTGGTCTTGGGTCTTGATAGCTGTATGTTCCTGCGAGACAGTTAGGTGAAAATGCTCTACGTCCTCTGGTACCGGCCCTCGAGTGAGCTCAGTCGCCGCTGGTATGCCAGGTCGCGATGTCGTGGTCAAGGCCAGGGGGTGAGGGCTGGAGAGCCAGTAAGAGATTCAGAGTCGCGATGCTCAGGAGCCCCCCTTTTAACGCGCAAGCGAATTGCAAGAGAGAGGGGTGGACCCATGGCAGGTGGCAATCGAGCAGGTGATAACCATAGGTAGTGTCCGCATGAAAGGCAGATCAGCTTGGGTAATGCAGAAAGATACATGCCACTGGGTCAGGCCCGAGTGGCTTGGGGATGATGCGGCCCGAGGGGCGCCCCCAACAGGGTAAACTAAAGACATAAAAAAGGGGTACATGCCACAGGGCTGGACCCACGCGGCCTGGGAATGATGCAGCCTGAGGGGCGCTCCCATCTGAATGAACTTGGAAAATGTCACCTGGTTCTGTTGACGAAGGAGAGTTGGGGCAGCCGAAGGTACCCGGCGAAGGGATTGCTCCTCACGAGCCACCAAGGCCCTAAGCCTCGGGAGGCTCTGGGGGCTCAGGTGTTTCTCTGAGGACTGTCTCCATCTCCGCCAGGACGGCGTGGTGCCTGGCCTCCTGAGCTGCCAGGACACGCCGCAGGTTGCGCTGATAGGTTGACGACACGCTCGATAGGCCGAAGGGCATGCGAACGTAGCTGTGTGGTGGACCCTCGCAATGGCCCACGCGCGAAGGCCAGAAAATCTCCTGAGAAGCGGCCCTGTTGAGCCCTGGAACATCGATCCAGACGCGCAGCCTGACATCCTCGCCTGGATGGGGAGCTGCGCTGCGTGAGCGGTGGTTGCCGCGCATGGCCCTTGCGTCTTGTAGTTCCTGTGTGGTCTTGGTGATGAACTCCTGAGCGGTGGGCGCTCCTTGCCCTGTGTTCTCCTGAGGGAAGCGTGCCGCAAAGCACGCCTCCAAGTGGTGCCCGAGCGCCTCCCTCATGATGTTGGCAAGGTCTGAGGCCCTCTAGAAGAGAGCCCTCGAGCCCTACCCGAGGACGGCGCTGGGCGCGCCTTCCTATGCGACAGAGGGAGGCGCCCCTGGAGCGGGCGCTGATCCTAACGAGGTTCCAGCTGTGATGCCACCCTCCTGAGGTCCGGCACGGTGCAACTGCTTCTTCTTCTTGGGGATGGCCTCTGGAGGGCCCTCGCCCTTGCTGTCGGGGTCGTCAATTGCTGCAGCTTGAAAGGCACGCTCGAGGGAGCACACCGCGTCTCTTTCTTCGCATGGGACCGTGATGATTCCGCCGCTTCCCGGCATCTTGAGGACGTTGTAACCATGGTGTGTCACCGCCATAAACTTGGCCAGGGCTGGATATCCTAGGATGGCGTTGTACGGCAGATGGATGTGCGCGACGTCAAAGTCGATGAGCTCGGTGCGGTAGTTCTTGCGTTCCTCGAAGGTGACAGGGAGGCAGACCTGCCCTATCGGTGTGGTGGAGCCGTCGGTTACTCCTGAGAAAGGCTTGGTAGGCTGAAGCTGGTCATATGGCACTTGGAGGTTGTCGAACGTGTCGACGGACAGGACGTTGAGCCCTGCGCTGCCGTCGATGAAGGTCTTGGTAACTTGCACGTTGCTGATGACTGGGGAACAAAGCATCGGGAGGGCGCCAGTGGTCGCCGCCCACTTGAGCTGATCTGCCGAGTTGAAGGTCATGGCGCACTGGGACCACCTGAGCGGGCGCGTGGCCTCAAGCTTGGGGAGGACTGCATTCACTTCACGAGCAAACTGTTTGAAGATACGCGGCGAGGCTGGGGCCTGGGCGCCGCCCAAGATACAGGCGATAGTGCGTGGCTCCTGGAAGCCCCCAACCCCCTCGTCCTGATGGTGGTCGTCATTCCTTCTTGGTGGTGGCGGCAGCGGGGGAAAACCGGCGTTGCCCTGAGGACGATCCTCACGAGGCTGGTCCCTCCAGGCGCCCTCGCGAGGATGATCCTGCCAGCGGTCCTCACGAGGCCAGTCGCGTCACTCCTGGCGCGGGCCACGGTCGTCCCAGCGTCCGCCTCCACGTCCTCCTCCTCGGCCGTAGCCCCGGTCACTGCGCTCGGGGCGCCGACCAAAGCGTCCTTCACGAATGGCTCTGAGCTCTTGACAGTCGCTGGTTTTGTGGGTGTTCAGGTTGTGAAAGGCACAGAATGGTCGGCTGCTCTTGGATGACTCGGGCTGGTATCTGCCTCGCTTGGTGTCCGGCTCCGCTCCGAGCACGGCTTCTCCCTTGCGCTTCACGTCCTTGGCCTTGGCTTTCTTCTCCTCTGGGTCTGCAGCCGGCAGCTCAAGGAGGGAGAGGCGCCCTTCCTCAGCTCTCGCGCACTTGGTCGCCAGGTTGAACAGGTCCTGAGACGTGCACAACTCCTCGTGGATAGCGAGCTCTTCCTTCATCTTGACGTCGCAGACGCCATCAGAGAACGCAGAGATGATGGCCTCATCCGTCACCTTGGGGATCTTGAGACGAATGTTGTTGAAGCGCTGAATGAACTTCTGGAGGGTCTCTCCTGGTTGTTGCTTGACATGGCGCAGGTCACCCGCGGCCGGCGGGCAGTCGCGAGTGCCCTGGAAGTTGGCGATGAAGCGGTCGCGCATCTCGGCCCAGGAGGAGATTGAGCCCGGAGGCAGGTTCAGGATCCATGAACGGGCGTCGTCTTTGAGTGCCATGGGGAACTAGTTCGCCAAGATCTTTTCGTCGCCGTTGGCCGCCTCGATGCTCAGCTCGTAGAGCTCCAGGAACTCCGCGGGGTCGGGGGTGCCATCGTAGCGAGGAGGCAGATCTGGCTTGAACTTGCCCGACCAGGCGACGCTACGCAGCTCAGGGGTGAAGGCGCGGCAGCCGGCCGTGGTCGCCGGGGCCCGGCTTGGGGGTGGAGCTTGGTCTTGACGCCCACGTGCCGGCACAGAAAGCGGCGCGGGGCCCTGCCGCGACAGACAATCCTAGCGTGGCGGGGCGAGGAGTGGCAGAGGGACATCTTGAAAGCTTCCTTCTTCGCGCGCGAGCGCGGGACACGGCGGGTCACGTCGTGGGGCCGCGCGCCTTGGCGCCAGGACGCCGTCTTGGGGCAGAGGTGGCGGAGGCGCCATGAGCTACGTCGCCTGTAGCTGGCGGAGCGTGAGGCGGAGAAAGGGATGGCGCAGGGGAGCCCCCTGCAGCACGGACAAGCTCGGTGATGCAGTCGAGCCAGTCCTCGTAGAGGTCGTCGGCCGGGCGGTAGCGCAGGAGCTCGTGCGCCATGAGAAGCGCGGCCCGTGCATCCATGGGAGCACGACGAGCATGGGACGAGGAACCGTCCGGGGTCTGCGATGGAGTGGCGGTGCGGCCGTCCCGCCGCACTGAGGGGTGCGGCGAGGTCGCTTGCTGCTCGTTCCCCGCCGGACCGGTGGCGGCGTTGGCGGCAGGAGACGGAGAACGACGAGGTGGCCCACCGACGGGAGCCGTCCGAGCGACGCGAGTGGCTAGGGCAGCCCGACGCTTTGCACAAGCACTGCAAGCGTCGGCCATGGAGACAATGGAGCAACTGGACGCGAGACGGCGGGAAGGAAGCTCCGGCGCACCCCTATTTGGCGTGCCAAATGTCGGATCACGGGTTCCGGCAAAACCCTTAAGGTTCGAACACTGGGGTGCGCGCGAAGATTTCCTCTCTACCGATCTACGCCCTAGCTCGCTAAGGTCTCGCGGACGAACTCGACGATCTCACAACACAAAGACACAAGATTTATACTGGTTCGGGCCACCGTTGTGGTGTAATACCCTACTCCAGTGTGGTGGTGGTGGATTGCCTCTTGGGCTGATGATGAACAGTACAAAGGGAAGAACAGCCTCCTGAGTTTGAGGTGTTCTTGTGTTCTGCGAACTTGTGGATGTGAGAATGGGAGGTGAAGTCGATCCCCTTCCCAGTGGTGGCTAGTTCTACTTATATAGGCCCTGGTCCTCTCCCCAAATATTGAGCGGGAAGGGAGCCAACAATGGCCAATTTGAAAGGGGACAGCTAGTACAGCTTATCCTGACAAAAGCGGTCTTTGCCTGTAAAAGGCTCTGGCGATGACGCCGTCTTGGGCTCCATGGTGACCTCCGTCCTGCCGTCCTGCTGGTCTTGGTCTCATTGCACCGATATGGAAACCTTTG
The DNA here is from genome assembly GCF_018294505.1 of Triticum aestivum. NCBI lineage: Eukaryota > Viridiplantae > Streptophyta > Magnoliopsida > Poales > Poaceae > Triticum > Triticum aestivum. The sequence continues at coordinate 268,114,268 of NC_057805.1, read as the reverse complement.
CTTGATGCCTCGGTACTCCTCGCCTGCGCTTGCCCCCTTAGCACCGAAGAGGAAACAAGGACACTGCGTGCACTAGCGCCCTCCTGATCCTGATCGTCATGGCTCACGTCATGAGAGCCTCGCGAGGTTTGCCCTGCCTTGATATATCCGCTCCTCACGAGGTAGCCTGGTGAGGCCGTTCCTGAGGAGGTCTTGCGTCGTTCGCCTCGCGAGGCTTGGCCCCACGCGAGGGTCTTGAATGCCTCATTGATGAAGGTGGACCGTACAGGCCTGCTTGCACAGCGACGCCGTGGGCCGCAGGCAGGCAAGTCTGGGGACCCCCGTTCCCAGAACGCCGACAGCACGGGCGTCCTCCGCCACCCTCATGGCCCTCGCACGAGCCTTCTGCCAAAGAGCGAATTGCCTGACTCTCTCGGACGCGACATAGGCCTGCCAGGCAGCTTGCCCCGTGGCGCGCTTCTCTTCCTCGGCCGTCTTCTCCGCCTCTATTCTGGCATGCTCTGCCGGAGGCAAAGCCTCCCACAAGGTGACATCCATTTCTTTCCAAAGCTCCTCAAGGCTGGGGGGCTGGGCGGGCGGCGCTGCGTTCTCCTTGTAGCGGGGAGCCGAAGCGTCCTCCGACGCGCGTGCTGGTGAGATTGGGAACGCCGACGCGTCCACCTCGACGCATCACCGCGAGGAGCGGAACGCCGACGCGTCCTCCTCGACTAGTGGCGGCGAGGAATGGAACGGCGACACATACTCCTCGACTAGTGGCGGCGAGGAACGGAACACCGACGCCTGACCGTCTGTGCGGTGCAGCAAGGGGCGCCTAGGGCTTGGGAGGGGGATGCCATGGTGGTCGACGTGAGAGGGAGGGGGAGGAGATAGCGATGAACGTGAGCATTCTTCCGAATGCCGTGGGAGGCGTAGTATTTATAGGGAGCAATGGCACACCTACGTAATATATGGACTGAGCTTCACTGACTTAACTACAGGTCCAGTTGCGTCACTAACATGTGGGCCAGATACCTGTTGGGCCCACATGTCAGTGACCCAATGCACCTACAGTTAAGTAACTGAAGCAGCTACGTGGGCATATTTGTTGGAGTAAATTACGGGTGAGGGAAGGGGTGGAAATATTGCTGGTCACAACAGATTGGACGAGCGCAGGGGAGGAGAGTCATGCATGCAGATTTTTTTCAAACGGGGTGGAGTGGTGGGACTGCCAGAGGGAGAAGGAGAGTCAAGCAGGCGTTCAGATTTCAAGGTGCACTAAATTATTGTATGAGATGATTAAGGCTGGCCATAGTGGTGGTAATGTGGTACTCCCTCCTTTCCGGTTTATAGGGCTTAATTTGAAAATCTCTTCAACCAAGGTAGATGATGAATGGTGGAATTAATTCCATAGTATGCAAAAGTACTTGTTTAGTACTCTCATTTTTCTCAAAAATTTGTGTAAACCGATGCATTAATTACACCACATGCATGCATGACCACTCCTATAAAAATCTCAGTTGGTGGTGGTGGTATGTCTACCTCTGGACAACGTGAGCCGCTCGATCTACTTGGAACCAACGGCTGAGATGTGTGTGCATAGAGACATGGCCTTTCCACCGGAGGTACTGTATAGCAGATATTTACCCACCTCTGCCACTGTATAAAATACGGAACTACTCATTCCAGCCTCATTTCCTTTCTGGTTCATCTCCTTGCATTCTTGCCGGCGGCGGCGAAGGTTCCTGAAGATGGAGTCCAGACTCTAGAAACCATTACAAGAACTATTCCACTGCCTCTATCTTGGTAAGAGTAGGTGAAATTTTTGAATCGAGCCCTTTAAACTAGAAGGGAGGTAGTGGTACTCTAATAGCTAACCTTGTTGTGATGACTAGATTGGACATGGCACGCACCTGGACGGAGGAACTAGTCTGCATTGTGCATTTAAGTTTTGTCTAAAGTCAATGTACCTGTACTTTGACCAAACTTATAGAAAAATGTGCATCAACATTCACAATGTCAAATCAATATTTTTATACTCATTATAAAACATAGTTTTTATACTCATTATAATTAGTATTATAGATATTGATATTTTTTGTATAAATTTGGTAAAAAACTTTGCAAACGGTTGACAGAAGTAAAAAGGACTAGAGGGAGTATCATGCATGCGGAGTAGGCAAAAAAATTGCTCATTTATAGCCGGTCAAAGTCTCAAAGGGCGTGACCGCGTGAGGGAGGCGAAGGTCGTGGGAGGCGCGACGGTTGAGGGAATTAAGTGAAGTTACATCCAGGCGTCGGCATGAGGTGTGAACAGGCAGAAGCTATACCGTCAGGCCTAAGATATGGGTCTAGTAGACATGGCATCTAGTGGCTCCCGCATTGTACTCGAGAACTCTTTGGGGGCTTGCAGCCGTTTATCCACCGGGCAAGCCAACAACCCCATGCCGTTCGCACGCCCTACTCGTCCCCGTCTTCAAACTTACAATAGTTCACTCCCAGTCGTCCCGTCCTTTCACATTACACCAGTTCAACTTCTCCTAACGCTCCCCCAAAATCCATGGCCTCCCCAATCTCCATGGTCGCCGCTGAGTACCAGGTTAGAGCCATCACCAGTGATGAGTTCATCATCATCTACACCCGTCGAACCGCGACGGTGAAAGCATGCCTTGCTCGCTTCCTGAGCATGTTCAATAGTTCAAAGGATGAGTGGGTCGTTGGGCTAGATGTTGAGTACACCACAGTCCTGGAAAGCGAGAAGATTCTAAAGGAGGCAGAGAAGAAGAAGCCCGCCGTGATCCAGGTTTGCGTACATAACGTGTGCTTGGTCTACCACATATGCCATGCCGATGTTGAGTGCCAGGATTTTAAGAACTTCCTCAAGGACGAAAGAGTGAAATTCGTTACTGTAGACTTTAGGAACGACAGGGATGTCCTAGGTTGGATAGGCCTCGTTGTAGGCCAGCCCTTCGATCTCCAGAAGGCAAGTCCGGTGTCCTCTTCTCAGCCTTCAATGCTGACCCTGGCAGCAGCCATGATTGATCCTTCGTACGCTAAACTGAAGAAACCTCACCACGAGTTTCATCATGCATGGGAGTCGAAGACAATAGATGAAGATCACATCCTGTACGCAACAATGGATGCCTACCTTTGTTTAAATATCTACAAGGGTTGGATAAAGAAGCAGAGCCGAGTGTCCGGTTCAAGCAAAGAAGCGGCAGCGAAGAGGAAGAGGAAGAGGGACGAGGACGAAGTCGAGGACGTGGACTTGGACTCCGAGTAAGGTGGCAGTGCCGTCGCTCATGCTGGTTCTACTACAGTGTCAAGTGGACTAGTTGCTTAGTTTTATTTCAGGGGTGTGGTGTGCTTTTTTTGATAGAAGGGGTGTGTTGTGCTGAGCCCCCAGCAGAACTATGTTTATGTTCTTTCTCGTTATTTGAACTTTATGTTCTTTCTCGTTATTTGAACTCTTTAGTACGTACAATAGTACTAGTACTATGTCTTACTACTGTTCTTCTTGCAGTCGGTACTACTGCTCGTATCTTCGTGTTCCTACTGTACTTACGTTCATACTAGTAGTATAATTTGGGTAAGTCGATTTGTGAAAGAAGTTCAACGGGGTGAAGGAAGAAGACGACAGAGAAGCTACCCCAGTATCTATATTAGGGTGGCAGGGTGCCCATGATCTATATTATGAGTGTTGGGTGTGGAATGCAGTTCGCCGGAAACAATGGATCGTGCCCGGGGTTAAACGGATGGCGGGGGTGGGGGGAGCATGGCGGTGGCAGGTGGTTCAGGGGAGGGCGGGGCGAGGCGGCGACAGGTGGTTAGGCGTGTGGCGGGCCGAGAAGATGAACAATGCATCAATTTCGGAGGTTGAAGAAGCCCTTCTAGCCATCCATGTTGCATCCAACGGCTCACAAGAGTGGACTGACCCAAATTGCTCCTTCAGATTGCAGGATCCACGTGGCATTCAAGGTCTCAAAGGTACATTCTGCGTCCACACCCGGTTTGCGGGCTCGGCGCGGGTGCGACCGGCTTCCGCCCCGATAGCCACCATGCGCGCCTCCTCCGCGCAGGCGGAGACGACAATGACACGCTAGTTCCTCCTCGCCGGTTTGCTGGAGCACGCGCTCGTCCTCCTCTTTGTACGCCGCGTGCATAGACGCGGCTCCACTAGCTGCTCGCGTGCTTGGCAGCGCGACGACATCGCGAGGAGGGACTGCAGACGATGTGAGGGGGCGAGCCTTCGGCTTCATGGTACAAGGATGGCGGCGACACGGCGGTGATGGGCGAGAAATGGTTGGCCGGAGCAGGCGGGCGCCGACATGCGCAACCGCGGCGGCGGCATATTGAGGAGTGCACATATGGGAGCTTAGTTTAGTTTTATATAGGGTTGGTCAAACTTAAAAGAAAACCACACTAGTACACATAAACATTAGACTGAGGCAGCCCTTATATGAGTTACCACAGCCACGATACGGAATCTTGTGCAATCGCGTGAACCACGGCCGCGCGGTCGATCGAACGGTGCGTTACCATGTCGCGCTCGAAGGACACCCACCGAACCTTTTTGTGTGTGTGAAAACAATCCCCGAATATTACTCAACTTTTTTTCCTGGAAAAGTTCTTAACGCTACAATATTTCCATATATTTGAATTTAGCTCCAGTTTGTGTTTATTTGGATTTGGACGTTTTAGGTGCGCCCTAATTTTTTTATTACTGATTTTGTGTGTGTGACTGAGAGAGAACATGTGTATGTGTCCATATGTGTGTTGTGGCGGAAGGGCAATGTGGAGACAGTGTGCGTGTGATAGAGACATAGAGAGGTGTGAATGTGCAAATGATCATGCATGAGTGAGACATAGACAGATGCCGATACGTTGTGTATACATGAGAGAACGGTCTTCTATTTGTACTTGTGTGTGTGTGAGAGAGAGAGAGCAGCATCCGTAACACAACAACCATCTCTCTCGATTCTTCCGTCCCTCGCACGATCGCATGTAACACATGCATCAACGCACACATTTTGACACGCTCACCCGGCCCCTGCCCACCTCAAGGCCCGCACATCGCTCTCTATCTCGCACGCACAATCTCTTGGTGAAAACCCTATTTAGCATGTAGCTTTCCGTCACATACACACACATTTCTCTCCATAGGTTTGATTTCTCTCAATACCTGACACACACACAGACACACACAAACACACACACACACACACACACACACACACCGCACACACACTCCCCCTCCCCCGAGCACACAATTCATCCCCATCCAAGGCTATATGGCGACCACTCTCGCTTGTGCTTCTCTGCACCCCAGCATGTACAACACCTCAACCTTCAAAGAGGGCATCGAGGAGATCGAAGACGGCGATCACACTGCACTAGAGAATGCGGGGCCATTTGGAAGTAGGATGATGTGACAACAACTAACTGACTCCTCCCCCTCTCTCTCCCGCACAAAATTACGAATCCCTCTCTCTCCCGCACAAAATTATCAATCCCTCAACCCACGAGATCCTTCCGCTCTCGCCCATGTGTTACGCCCAATATGCGATACTATCCTAAAGAGACTCGAAGGTCCCACCAAGGATAGAACCGCATATTGACACGCGTTTGCAAGGTGGATATCATTACATCAACATTACATAATATATGGGGATACATACAAAAGGCACAAATGCCCCAAGAATACGTCAACATCATACAAGAGATCAACATCCGACTACGGATGAAATACAAACAGAAACTCAAACAATATCCACCATGCTAGCCCAGGCTGTCGACCCGGAACCTATCCCAAGATCGACGAAGAGGAAGAAGAACTCCAACACGAGTAAACATCGCTCTCGCGTCATGATCATTGCATAACCTGTACCTGCAACTGGTGTTGTAGTAATCTGTGAGCCACGAGGACTCAACAATCCCATTAGCATGGATATCAAGACTAACAGAGCTTAATGGGTATGGAAGGGGTAAAGTGGTGAGGTTGCATCAATGACTAAGCAAAGCTATGGTGGCTAACTTACGAAACAAGAGCAAGAAGAGGAGCTAAGCAAACGGTCGCCAACTAGTAATGATCAAGAAGTGATCCTGAACTCCTACTTACGTCGAACATAACACAAACCGTGTTCTCCTCCCGAACTTCCTCGAAAAGAGACAATCACGGGTACGCATGCGGTTGGTGTATTTTAATAAAGTTTACTTCAAGTTTACTACAACCGGATATTAACAAATTCCCATCTGCCACATAACCGCGAGCACGGCTCTCGAAAGTTTATACCCTGCAGGGGTGTCCCAACTTAGCCCATCACAAGCTATCACAGTCAACGAAGGATATTCCTTCTCCCGGGAAGATCCGATCAGTCTCGGAATCCCGGTTACAAGACATTTCGACAATGGTAAAACAAGACCAGTAAAGCCGCCCGATTTGCCGACAATCCCGATAGGAGTTGCACATATCTCGTTCTCAGGGCAACACCGGATGAGACATCCTACGAGTAAAACCAGCCCTCAAGTTTCCCCGAGGTGGCCCCGCAGTCTGCTCGTTTCGGACCAACACTTAGAGAAGCATTGGCCCGGGGGGGGGGGTTAAAATAAAGATGACCCTCGGGTTGGCCGACCCAAGGGAAGGGTAATAGGTTGTTAGGCAAATGTAAAACCAAGGTTGGGCCTTGCTGGAGGAGTTTTATTCAAAGAGAACTGTCAAGGGGTTCCCATAACACCCAACCGCGTAAGGAACACAAAATCAAGGAACATAACACTGGTATGACGGAAACTAGGGCGACAAGAGTGGAACAAAACACCAGGCATAAGGCCGAGCCTTCCACCCTTTACCAAGTATATAGATGCATTAATTAAATATAAGAGATATTGTGATATCCCAACATAACCATGTTCCAACATGGAGCAATCTTCAACTTCACCTGCAACTAGCAACGCTATAAGAGGGGCTGAGCAAAGCGGTAACATAGCCAAACAACGGTTTGCTAGGAAGGGTGAAAAAGGTTAGAGGTGGTTTCACGGCAATTTGGGAGGCTTGATAAACAAGTGGTAGGTAGCGCGACATAGCTATAGCATCGAGACAACTAGCATAACAATGATAGTAATGAGATCCAAGGTGACGGTCATCTTGCCTGAAATCCCGCTAGGAAGAAGAACGAGTCCATGAAGTAGATGAAGCAACGTAGCCAAACGAATCCTCACAATTGCAACGTTAACAGAACTATCGAGAAGAAGAAGCACCGGAAACAAGCAAACAACATGGTAAACAACCATCACATAAACATGGCATGATGCACAATCAAGTATGATGGATGTCCAGTTTAAAGAGTCATGGCAAGAGATGATGCACAATAAAACTACCTATCTAGGCAAGTTTAAATGAGGCCGGAACAATAAACAACAATTCCGGAAAATCCTCATATGCATATTTCGAATTTGGTACTGTTCTGCTCTATACACAATTTTAATGTTGTTAAACAGCCAAATAAAATGCAGCAAGTTAATCTATGCATTTTTCTACCCCATTTACATATAAAGTTTATTAAATTTGGAGCTACGGTTATTTAGATATGAATTAAACCATTTTAGCAAGTCATTTATGCAAATTAAATCAAACAACAATTTGAACATATTTAAACATGGATGGAAGTTGCATAATGTTAAAGAACATGAAAATCTGAGCAAGATGCATATATGACATGTTTCATTTGGATGCATGGGTACTTAGATATGAGCATTAGAAAAACAGTGGCAAAACTGTAATTATGCAATGCATTGGAAAATAACGAAATCCACAGTCAGAGGAAAAAAATACACAGGCCAGAAGCATTCGAGTGCAGCGGCCCAGAAGTGGAATCGGGCCCAACCGGCTATTTGTGTGTGTGCTCGAATTAAAACAGAGAAGCAGGGATAAAAAGAAATCGGGAGAGCCATGGATCGAACCCTGAACCTCCTGGAATTGGAGTGGCTGTGCTAGCCAGTTGGATGGATCAGTGCCAGTGTGCGTGTGGTGGCGCAGCGGATGCGAGGGTGCGTGTGCAAGGGGCCGAGCAGAGGAGCTAACGAAGCTGCTACCATGGCGTTCATGGAGATCAAACTCCTGCTCGCGTGGATCATGACCTAGAGGATGAAAAAGAGCGCTAGGTAAAGGCCAGGAGGGTGAGGAGCTCACGGTGGGTAGGATGGTGGTGTCGATCGTGCTCGGGGACGAACGGAGGCGACGAGGAAAGGCGCCGACCGGCGCTGTCCATGAAGTAGCAGGAAGCAGGGGAGAAGATGACGATGAACTTGGCGACGTAGTGGAGGTGACCTAGTGTGGGGAAGACGCCTGAACGGACATGGTGGACGTCGAGGAAGAAGATGGACATGTCGGAGACGAGCTTGACGCCCTTCGGCTGCGAGCACGATGAGGGACGCCGGCGGGGTTTTCTCTTGGGTGCTCTGTTCTTGAAGAAGAAGAAGAACCAGAGGAAGCGGAGGCCTTGTGGCGGTTGGGAGAGGGGGAAGAGGGAAACCCTAGGGCGCGGGGCTGCGGCTTTATAGATGCACGGATGGACAGCTCGGCCACGGGGGCGCCGAGGTGGCCATGTGCTCTGAATTTACTGTGAGGAGGAAGAACGAGGGGAAGGAGGAGGTGAAGGAGAGAGAGACCGACAGGTGGGGTCGCCTAGGTGATCCACGTAGGATTTACCAGCGAGAGGGAGAGAAGGGGCACGCTGGCGCTGGCTGGGCTCAAGGAAGGGAGGAGGCCCAAGTGCAGCGCCCAGGTCCTGCATTAAATGCTTTCTGCAAGTAAACAATCCACAGAATAGAAGAGGGAAATGGCCAGGGGTTTAGGGGATGAATTTGAAAGAAGTAACATTATTTTTGTACTTCTGGAATTATGCAGGATTAGAATAAATTGACGTGGCAATTTTTAGAGGTAGAAAAATAATCCAAGTTTGAAAAAAATTCAAACTTGAGCCATTTTTGAACCCAACCAAAACAACTCCAAAGGATCTGAAATTTGGCAGAGAGGGTGTAGGCATGGTGTAAGATTCACAGAAAATAAGTGAACATTTTACTGGGACAGGAAAATGCCACTTGCAATAAATGTGTGAGAATTGAAAGGAACAAGCTAGTCTTGGGGTGTTGCACTTGATGATGGTTTAGATGGAAGGGAAATATGGAGCAGCAAAGAAGATGAGGAGAAGGAGTTCACAAAGATAACAAGCCCACCACAAATATACACACGATAAATATGCACACTACAATGATGATCATGATGCAAATGCAACATAAATGACAAAGGCAACATCACATCATGAAGCATATAACAAGGCAAGGATGGCGCAATGCAATATAATAAAAGATGAACATGAAGCAAGAAGCAAAACGACAATGGCACTCATCATGATCATGGAAACAACATAGGGAAAAGAAATATGGAAAACAATTATGATAATGCACAAACATAATAAACACACGTCAACAACTAAAATAAATGGAAGGGCAACTGAAGCATCGGTCTCGGGGCGTTAGAACTCTCCTCCTCTAACAGAAGATCTTGTCCCGAGATCCTAGAAATGAGACGGAAGAAAAGAGGATGAGGTAACCAAGGGCGCAAGAGAAAAGATGACCAAGGTCGAGAGCACTCGGGTGGACAAGAGGAACGGCGAATGTGACGAGAATCAAAAGCTCAAGGAATAAGATAGACTCTGTAACCACTCCGGTTAGAACAAGATAGAAAAGGAATAATAAAGAAGGAATTTAAGCAGCACTCTGGCTGAACATGGAAAGAATAGAATATGAACTTGACAAGATGGAACGATACTTGACGAGAGGTACAACACAATGCCTCCGGAAGAATTGAAAGAGATGACTGAAAAGAACGAAGAAGAAAATGACATCTTCTACCACTATTGAGTTTCAAAAGCATCCTCAAGGAAGGAAAAATAAGCTTGTTGTGGACTTATTGAAAACATCTCAAAATTATGAGGTGATAACCGGCCACAAACGGAAATGGTTGAATAGCTAAGAAGATCAAAGAAATGAAAAACTCCACTTCAAAAGAATACAGAGAATTACTTGCACTTCGAGACGCAAGAAGAAAACATACTTGAGCTCCAACAAGAATCTTGATGAACACTTGAAGAATGAATTAAGTCATGATGAACCACTATGAAGAGCTCCGATGACAAAAGGATGATGAGATAGCATTGAAGGATGAAAAGAATAAGATTAAAGCCTTGCGATGATTCAGATGGAGCTTCGCAACGGAACAAGCAAGAAGCTTGGAATTCCAGAAAAGAAAAGACGAACAACTTAGAACCGAGAAATTATTCATCATGAAAAATCTCCGAGGGAAGGAATTAATCAACTTGATGAAAGAAGAAGAAGAATTATGTTATGCTTATCCTTCATCAATTAAATTGATGAGAAGCAATGGATTTGCATACTACTTATTCACGTTGGAAAAGATTAAGGGGAGAAATAGAGAAAACTTGAGAATAGATCTTCATGAACCACCGGTAGGATTGGAAAGAAACGAATGAATATATACGATAACAGAGGAAATGGAAATCTTGAATGAACCACCGTAAGAATTGAAAATGAGCGAAGAGAAGATAACGAACCGCCGGAAAGAATTAGAAACGAACGAAGATACTTGAGTGAAACGAGATGCAAAAGAACAAAGAGATCACAAGCTGATTAAAGAATGTTTGAACAAGGCACCGACACAAATATGGGAACGAATGAAGCTGAAAACTTGGAGCGAGGGAATCTTCTGTGATGGCCTCCGAATGATCGAACCGGAAGACAACTCCTGAGATACTCCGGATGGGTTAGAAAAGAGTCACACGATTGGAAACAGTTTGAGAGGGTAACAAGAAGTTAGAACCACGAATCTGAATAGCGGAAAAAAAATCTTCTATGGTCTTCAAATGTTGAGAATGATGACGGGAAACACCACCAAAATTGTTGAGATACTTCGGGAGAATGAAAAAAGGGAAGGTTGAACCGAACATGAAAGAGTTTGAAAGCGAACTTGGAGAAGGCATATGACCGATGAAATCCATACTTACGTCATACTTCGAAAAGAGTTTGAGAATAACTCTGGGAAAATTAGAAGAGTCAGGTAAGATCCTGGGAAAGACCTATGGGTTAGGGCCCACTAAAAAGAAACACCGTTGGAAAAGGATCGTTTGAATGAGAAATGATGCACCAGAATGATTGAAAGATTTGAATGAGGTGACAACCTCGAAATAATTTTGAAGGCAACCACGAATCTTCTGAGATGTCTTGAGCACTCCGGAAGGATTAAATGGCGAGAGGAGAACGATCAAAGGGAAACATTTGAAACAAGGAAAAGAATATGACCAAACCGAGAAAATTGAGTTGAATCCGCTGGAAAGAAAAACGAGACGAACAATGATGAAGTCGATGAGAATTCACCGGTTGAGACAACTGAGGAAAGACTGAAGAGGCTCCGCACGAATGAAATTGATGCTCAAAAGAGACTCAAGCTCCGGGAAGAAAAGGGGTGGGAGGGCGGGAAAAACAAAGGCAACTTGGAAGGGAGAACCGACGAATAACTTGAAGAGAAGACACCGTTGAAATGATTGAGGAAAGAAAGCAAAGGCTTCGCACGAGTAGGATGGATACTCGATTATGGACTCCAGTTCCGAGAAGCAGAAGGGTGGGCAGGTGGGAAAAGAAAACAACTTGGGACGGGGGAAACGACATCGGTTGAGAAAGCACTGAGGACTGATCTTGCAAAAGATCATGAGGATCGAAACCACTCGAAGAGAAGTGCACCAGATTGAAAAGAGGATGGACAACGAACAAAAACTAATCGCGAGATCCTAAAAAAAATTTGAAGGGGAAGAGGAGTAGTTCAAAACACCTACGTCAAGATTTCTCACTAGAGCGAAGAAGGGGCTGAGGAGTAAAAAGAAGTCCTACTCTTCGATATAACTAGACTCCGAAAAAGTTTTCTTCTAGACTCAACATCGGCCAAACTACACGATCAATCAAGGGGGCTCCTATGGTCGGTCGAGGCTCTGATACCAACTTGTTACGCCCAATATGCGATACTATCCTAAAGAGACTCGAAGGTCCCACCAAGAATAGAACCGCATATTGACACACTTTTGCAAGGTGGATATCATTACATCAACATTACATAATATATGGGGATACAGACAAAAGGCACAAACGCCCCAAGAATACATCAACATCATACAAGAGATCAACATCCGACTACGGATGAAACACAAACAGAAACTCAAACAATATCCACCCTGCTAGCACAGGCTGCCGACCCGGAACCTAACCCAAGATCGACGAAGAGGAAGAAGAACTCCAACACGAGTAAACATCGCTCTCGCGTCATGATCATCGCATAACCTATACCTGCAACTGGTGTTGTAGTAATCTGTGAGCCACGAGGACTCAACAATCCCATTACCATGGGTATCAAGACTAGCAAAGCTTAATGGGTATGGAAGGGGTAAAGTGGTGAGGTTGCAGCAGCGACTAAGCAAAGCTATGGTGGCTAACTTACGAAACAAGAGTGAGAAGAGGAGCTAAGGAAACGGTCACCAACTAGTAATGATCAAGAAGTGATCCTGAACTCCTACTTACGTCAAACATAACACAAACCATGTTCTCCTCCCGAACTTCCTCGAAAAGAGACAATCACGGGTACGCATGCGGTTGGTGTATTTTAATAAAGTTTACTTCAAGTTTACTACAACCGGATATTAACAAATTCCCATCTGCCACATAACCGCGTGCACGGCTCTCAAAAGTTTATACCCTACAGGGGTGTCCCAACTTAGCCCATCACAAGCTCTCACGGTCAACGAAGGATATTCCTTCTCCCGGGAAGACCCGATCAGTCTCGGAATCCCGGTTACAAGACATTTCGACAATGGTAAAGCAAGACCAGCAAAGCCGCCCGATGTGCCGACAATCCTGATAGGAGCTGCACATATCTCGTTCTCAGGGCAACACCGGATGAGACATCCTACGAGTAAAACCAGCCCTCAAGTTTCCCCAAGGTGGCCCCGCAGTCTGCTCGTTTCGGACCAACACTTAGAGAAGCATTGGCCCGGGGGGGGTTAAAATAAAGATGACCCTCAGGTTGGCAGACCCAAGGGAAGGGTAATAGGTTGTTAGGCAAATGTAAAACCAAGGTTGGGCCTTGCTGGAGGAGTTTTATTCAAAGCGAACTGTCAAGGGGTTCCCATAACACCCAATCGCGTAAGGAATGCAAAATCAAGGAACATAACACCGGTATGACGGAAACTAGGGCGGCAAGAGTGGAACAAAACACCAGGCATAAGGCCGAGCCTTCCACCCTTTACCAAGTATGTAGATGCATTAATTAAATATAAGAGATATTGTGATATCCCAACATAAACATGTTCCATCATGGAGCAATCTTCAACTTCAGCTGTAACTAGCAACGCTATAAGAGGGGTTGAGCAAAGCGGTAACATAGCCAAACAACGGTTTGCTAGGAAGGGTGAAAAAGGTTAGAGGTGGTTTCATGGCAATTTGGGAGGCTTGATAAACAAGTCGTAGGTAGCGGGACATAGCGATAGCATCGAGACAACTAGCATAGCAATGATAGTAATGAGATCCAAGGTGACGGTCATCTTGCCTAAAATCCCGCTAGGAAGAAGAACGAGTCCATGAAGTAGATGAAGCAACGTTGCTGAACGAATCCTCACAATCGCAACGTTAACAGAACTATCGAGAAGAAGAAGCACCGGAAACAAGCAAACAACATGGTAAACAACCATTACATAAACATGGCATGATGCACAATAAAGTATGATGCATGTCCAGTTTAAAGAGTCATGGCAAGAGATGATGCACAATAAAACTACCTATCTAGGCAAGTTTAAATGAGGCCGGAACAATAAACAACAATTCCGGAAAATCCTCATATGCATATTTCGAATTTGGTACTGTACTGCTCTATACACAATTTTAATGTTGTTAAACAGCCAAATGAAATGCAGCAAGTTAATCTATGCATTTTTCTACCCCATTTACATATGAAGTTTATTAAATTTGGAGCTACGGTTATTTAGATATGAATTAAACCATTTTAGCAAGTCATTTATGCAAATTAAATCAAACAGCAATTTGAACATTTTTAAACATGGATGGAAGTTGCATAATGTTAAAGAACATGAAAATCTGAGCAAGATGCATATATGACATGTTTCATTTGGATGCATGGGTACTTAGATATGAGCATTAGAAAAACAATGGCAAAACTGTAATTATGCAATGCACTGGAAAATAACGAAATCCACAGGCAGAGGAAAAAAATACACAGGCCAGAAGCATTAGAGTGCAGCGGCCCAGAAGTGGAATTGGGCCCAACCGGCTATGTGTGTGTGTGCTTGAATTAAAACAAAGAAGCAGGGATAAAAAGAAATCGGGAGAGCCATGGATCGAACCCTGAACCTCCTGGAATTGGAGTGGCTGCGCTAGCCAGTTGGATGGATCAGTGCCAGTGTGCGTGTGGTGGCGCAGCGGATGCGAGGGTGTGTGTGCAAGGGGCCGAGCAGAGGAGCTAACGAAGCTGCTACCATGGCGTTCATGGAGATCGAACTCCTGCTCACGTGGATCAGGACCTAGAGGATGAAAAAGAGCGCTAGGTAAAGGCCAGGAGGGTGAGGAGCTCACGGTGGGTAGGATGGTGGTGTCGATCATGCTCGGGGACAAACGGAGGCGACGAGGAAAGGCGCCGACCGGCGCTGTCAATGAAGTAGCAGGAAGCAGGGGAGAATATGGCGATGAACTTGGTGACGGAGTGGAGGTGACCTAGTGGGGGGAAGACGCCTGAACGGACGTAGTGGACGTCGAGGAAGAAGATGGACATGTCGGAGACGAGCTTGACGCCCTCTGGCTGTGAGCACGACGAGGGACGCCGACGGGGTTTTCTTTTGGGTGCTCTGTTCTTGAAGAAGAAGAAGAACCAGAGGAAGCGGATGCCTTGTGGCGGCGGGGAGATGGGGAAGAGGGAAACCCTAGGGCGCGGGGCTGCGGCTTTATAGATGCACGGATGGACAGCTCGGCCATGGGGGCGCCGCGGTGGCCATGTGCTCTGAATTTACTGTGAGGAGGAAGAACAAGGGGAAGGAGAAAGGTGAAGGAGAGAGAGACCGACAGGTGGGGTCGCCTAGGTGATCCACGTAGGATTTAACAGCGAGAGGGAGAGAAGGGGCACGCTGGCGCTGGCTGGGCTCAAGGAAGGGAGGAGGCCCAAGTGCAGCGCCCAGGTCCTGCTTTAAATACTTTCTGCAAGTAAACAATCCACAGAATAGAAGAGGGAAATGGCCAGGGGTTTAGGGGATGAATTTGAAAGAAGTAACAATATTTTTGTACTTCTGGAATTATACAGGATTAAAATAAATTGACTTGGCAATTTTTAGAGGTAGAAAAATAACCCAAGTTTGAAAAAAATTCAAACTTGAGCCATTTTTGAACCCAACCAAAACAAATCCAAAGGATCTGAAATTTGGCAGAGAGGGTGTAGGCATGGTGTAAGATTCACAGAAAATAAGTGAACATTTTACTGGGACAGGAAAATGCCACTTGCAATAAATGTGTGAGAATTGAAAGGAAGAAGCTAGTCATGGGGTGTTTCACTTGATGATGGTTTAGATGGAAGGGAAAGATGGAGCAGCAAAGAAGATGAGGAGAAGGAGTTCACAAAGATAACAAGCCCACCACAAATATACACACGATAAATATGCACACTACAATGATGATCATGATGCAAATGCAACATAAATGACAAAGGCAACATCACATCATGAAGCATATAACAAGGCAAGGATGGCGCAATGCAATATAATAAATGATGAACATGAAGCAAGAAGCAAAACGACAATGGCACTCATCATGATCATGGCAACAACATAGGGAAAAGAAATATGGAAAAAAATTATGATAATGCACAAACATAATAAACACACGTCAACAACTAAAATAATTGGAAGGGCAACTGAAGCATCGGTCTCGGGGCATTACACCATGTTTTCCAACTCTCTCATCAAACCAGTTGTCTCTTCTCCTTCCACGTCTACAGAATCCGGATGCACACACATCTCACGTAAATTACATGTCTCCATCTATCTCACAGACCTAACTTCTTCCTCTCTCTTTCTCTCTCTATCTCTCTCTCATGTTAGGTTTGTCTCCTACTCTCTTGTCCACATACACACAATATTTACTGCCCTATCCACTCCATCTTCGCAAGCTCTCTCTACACGTTTCATTCAAACATTGGGATGTGTTCAAAATGTTGCTTTTATAATGGATGATGTAGAGTTATGGTTGGGTTTGTTGCATCCTACAAAGTAATAACTATGAAATGCATTTAGATTCTCATTTGATTGGGATTATGTGAGTTTGAGCATATTGTGAAGTACTATACACCTCGTATACATCTTGGAATTCAACAATGATTGTAACTATTGAATTGTATAGACCATTACATTCGAAGTCAGTAGCCTAATATATTTATTTCACAATTACAACAAATGATTAATTCACTACAAACTAAGAAAACAAATGTGTACTCCCTCCATTTTTATTTAAGTCCGCGTATTAGCATTGGTCAAAGTCAAGTTTTGTAAACTCTCAAAAAGTTTATAACAAAAAATATTAACATATACAATAACAAATAAATACCATTAGATTCATTATTGAATGTACTTTCACATCATACATATTTGTTATGGTAAATGTTTATATTTTTCTATAAACCTGGTCAAACTTTAGGAAGTTTGACTTCGGTCAAACCTAATATGCAGAGTTAATAAAATCGGAGGGAGCACTAGTACTCCCTCCGTTTCTTTTTAGTTCGCACATAAGATTTGGTCAAAGTCAAACTTTGTAAAATTTGACTAGCTTTGTATGAAAAGATATCAACATTCACACTATGAAATAAATATTATTAGATGCATGATGAAATTAATTTTCATAACATATAACTTTTGTATTGTAGATACTGATATTTTTTTCTATAAAGTTAGTCAAACTTGTCGGGACCCCAATTCTAAGTCACACCGATCTAGCCTGTAACACCTCATATCATTTTGCGGCCTCACGCACGGTATTCCCACGGGTGTCGCCTTACCATGGCCCGGGACCGTTTGCACCTTTTGGCTCACGTATATGATAATGTCGCTAGCATCCATATGACAGAGAACCCGGGCCGACATGGCTAGTCGTGAACCCAAAGCGGCACTAACGTATGGGGACAGGCATACATGAATCAACATCGAACGTGTCGGTCAGCAGCGTGCGAATCCGGGCTGTAGCACTGGGCTAACAGGACTCCGGGAACCCGGGCTGTAGCAGGCTAGGCAGGACTCCGGATGTCACCGTGTGACATTTCCCCTAAGGGACAGACACATGAACGATATGAAACACATGCCGGCCAGTCAAGTGTCCAGAGCAGTAGTGCTGGGCTAGCAGGACTCCGGTGAACCGGGCTGTAGCGGACTACTATGGCTCAAGGAGGCACTAGACTACATTTCCCCATAAGAGAGGCTGCTAAGGATAGACAACTAGATTGTCGGATCCCACACATACCAAGCATTTCAATCATACACACAATATGCTCGATATGTGCAGATACAACATGGCATCACAACAAGACTCTACGACTCAGAGTATTTATTCATTAGGCCCCGAAGAGCCAGATATTACAAACATGGGTCTCATGACCCAACATTCAGAGCATACAAGTCAAAGCACATGCGGAAGCTCAACATGTCTGAGTACAGACATCTACAAATGAAAAAGGCTGAGAAGCCTGACTATTTACTAGATCCTGCCGAGGGCACAAGATCGTAGCTGAGGTATCAAGCTAAACGTCGAAGTCCACACGGAACTACTAGCGAGACTGACGTCTCTCTGCAAAACATAAAATAGGCAAACGTGAGTACAAATGTACCCAGCAAGACTTACATCAGAACTATCTACATATGCATCGGTATCAACAAAAGGGGTGGTGGAGTTTAACTGCAGCAAGCCAGCTTTGACTCGGTGGCTATCCTAAACTACGACTGCAAGTAACTCTTTTGAGGTGGCGCACACGAGTCCACATATTCATCATATCAATACTCCACTATGGATCCGCTCCCGTCTCCCTACGAGAACGCCATCCATAGCACTCACGCTTATCTTGCGCATTTTAGAGTATCCACTTTCACTTGTCTATGAACTGTTATAGGCAACCCAGAAGTCCATTTCCGCGGACACGGCTATTCGAATAGATGATGTTAACCCTGCAGGGGTGTACTTCGTCACACACGCTCTCGCCACTTACCACCATGTACACGTCGTGTACCTCGGCAACCTTCAAGCGGAAGCCTGGCGAGGGAGTCGGCCACAGCCTACCTAAACACTCAAGTCTCTAGTCCAGGTTTATCGCCTATTCAGGTTCCATCCGCAGGGAGTCCGGCCGAGGTTTCCACATACGGCCCCGAACGATGTGTGCAGGGTTCCGAGACACCAAACGGGCGCCCGGCATGCCCGGCCACGTGCCTACCGCATCACAGCCCACCCCTCCGGTCAGCGCTGCCCACGGCCTCCAGCATACTACAAACACCAGAAACTACTTGCAACTCCTGGACAGAGGACAAGGGTGATTAAGAAGCCAAGAGGGTCCATTGGTTTCGGGCCCAATGCGTGGTAGTAACTGTATCATGGATCACAAACACAGAACTCAGTTCCTGAGGACGGCTGCAATGAGACAACCCACCATGTACTCCTACATGGCCTCTCACCGCTACCTTTACCAAAACGTGTTCACACACTTAGCTCGCACACAGTAGGACATGTTCATCACCATTCCAACTCATCCCCGATGAATCAGACCCGACTCAACTCTAAGCAGTAGCAGGCATGACAAACAAGCATGAATGAGTAGGCACATCAGGGCTCAAACAACTCCTACTCATGCTAGTGGGTTTCATCTATTTACTGTGGCAATGACAGGTCATGCAGAGGATAAGGGGTTCAACTACCGCAACAAGTAACAGTTGAATCGTTGTTGTCCTAATGCAGTAAAGAGAGCAGGAGCGAGAGAGTGGGATTGTATCGGAATGAACAAGGGGGTTATGCTTGCCTGGCACTTCTGAAGATAGCATTGAGTCTTCATTAGTGTCAACGATCACAACGCCGGAACAACGTCTACCGAGAGGGGACAACACCGGCAACAGAGAGGAAACACAATCAATGCAATGCAACAATATGATGCATGAATGTGACATGGCAATATGCTGTGAATTGAGCTAATGTAGCTAGCAACAAGTGCAAGGGAGCCCATTTGAACCGAAGGTTCAAATGCAAACTCTAGTTTGAGCATTTAAAATGCCATTTGAATGTTTTCACTTATACAGCAGGTATAAGTTGGTTTTTCATGCATGAAAGTAGCATAAATGGATAGATTGGATTTTTCTGATAATTTTTCATATATAAAATATTTCATTATGAGCTACGGTTGATTTTCTATGAATTTTAGAAGTTTATACTATTTTCTGGAATTCCTGAATTATTTTAAATACAGAAACTATTTACTGCGCCAGCAATGTGTAAGCATGACGTCAGCAGGTCAAAGGGCTGGCCAAGTCAAACCTGACAGTGGGGTCCACACGTCAGTGACAAGGTTAACTAGCAGAGTTAATTAGAATTAAACTAAACCTAATCTAGATTAGTTAAGGCCTGGGCCCACATGTCAGTGACCTAGGGGAAGTCAAACCCCTGGTCAAAAGGTCAAACGCGCCGGCGGCTTGACGCCGGCGGCGACAGACGCGGCGGAGGGGCTCGGGAAACGCCCTCCGGCGACCATTGGGCTCGGGGTTTGGCCCTACGGGCTGCTGGACGTGCACCGCATCCAACGGAGCAGGCGGCTGGGCGAGGGGAGGTCGGGAACTACGGTGGCGACCACTTGGGCGGCGGCCGGAGCTCGGGCAACGGCGGAGATGGCGCTACGGGGCACGGCAGAGCGAACCCGTGGGTGCTTCAGGTTCACAGGAGCGCGGCGAGCACGCTGGTGATGCTCGGGCGAGCGGCCGAGCTCAGGAGCACGGAGCTCGTTGGCAATGGCGGCGGCGAGCTTCGGTGCTCGTGGGGAATGGTGCTACGGCAACCAAACGGGGACAGGGTTAGGGGGAAATGACCGGGGGCTCACCGCGGTCACGAAGAGGTTCTCGGCGAGCTCGGGGAGGCACGGACGGCGTCGGAATTTGGCGGCGGCGATGCACGGCCGTGCGCGGAGACGATGGGTCGATGGCGAGGCGACAGGGCGTCCGGCGATGCTCGCGTTGAGGGGGAGCTTCAAGGCGTCGAGGCGGAGCTCGTGGACTCATCGGCGGGGCGAGGGGTGGCCGGTGGCCATGGCTACGGCGAGCGGCGTCGACGAGCTCCGCTCGGGTGTGCTCGGGAGAGGGAGCAGAGGGCGAGGGAGAGAGCAGAGAGTGAGGGAGAGGAGCGAGGAGCTTCGGGGCGTCGTCGTGGCATCGCCAGGAGGGGCCGGGGAAGCAGGAGGTGGCGCGGGCGCGTGCTCGGCGGCGGTGCGCTGTCCCCCTCCTCTGCCTACTGGCAAAGGTAGGTGGTGACTGGCATGGGCCAGGTGGGCCGGCCCAGTCCAGGTAAGCGCCAGGTAATACTCCTTTCTCTCTCTTTTCTTTAATTGTTTCTGTTTTCTATTTATTTTGATCTGTTTTGAATTAGTAAAAATACTAACTCATTTTGTAAAATCCTGATAAAAATTGTGGGCACTTTTGAAAATATTTCCAACAGCCCTCAACTAGTTTCAGAATTATTAGAGCATTTAAAATATTTATAGGATTTAAATGCCCCAATTCAAATACAATATGAGTTAATTCAAAAATCCAAAAATGACCTAGAAATATGTTTATCATTTTTGGCAGAGGTTTTTACCTTTATCAAAAATCATGAACTTTTCTAAAGGGCATTTGGGTTCATTGAAAATGTTTTTAAGTTGAA
Source organism: Triticum aestivum (assembly GCF_018294505.1). Classification (NCBI taxonomy): domain Eukaryota; kingdom Viridiplantae; phylum Streptophyta; class Magnoliopsida; order Poales; family Poaceae; genus Triticum; species Triticum aestivum. The sequence continues at coordinate 268,093,247 of NC_057805.1, read as the reverse complement.
CCTAGTTGAGTTCTTTTGGGTGCTAGGGATTGATCACCCCTATTTCAAGTTTAAGCAAAATTTAAACATGATGCATGAGGAACAAGCAAAGTCAGACAAGGGCTGATCTGGGGCTGTGACAGCTCACCCCCACTAAACAAGAATCTCGTCCCGAGATTCAAGACGTGAGGTAAGAAGACAGAGGGTACACAAAGCTAACACGATCTTCATGATCCAATTGCTCTTCGCGAAGATGTTGATCCGTTGCTTCAATTAACGTTGACGTCTTTGCTTTCGAGATCTTCATCCGACACGATGACGACAAGGGAAAACTCTATAGAAATCGATCTCCTTAAAGATCGAGCAACTCACGGAATGAGATGTTGAAACATCTCGAGTTGAGGCACAACACATACATCGAGAGAGGGATGAAGTGAAACGGAGAACGAAGATTCAAGTTGATAAGCACAATTCCACGCTGAATAAGATGGTGCATGGTTTCAAAGTAGCGAGGAGATAATTCCCACGATTCCATAATGGGGCACCTTGGGGAAGGTGACTCGTAGAACTATTCCTTAAGTGGCAAAAAGAATTACTTTTGATCCTAAGATCATTGAAACTCTTTATGCCAGCCTAAGGCAATCACAAACGATCGTTCGAGGGAGTTCGGGAGAACGACACACTTGGGCTAGGATGGACGATGTGGACTACCTTGTTGAAGACAACACAAGGGGTGATTTGCTTATCACCGGAAATGGTCGGAACCCCTGGTGGGACCACTTTTGAAGATGGTCCTTATCAGTAATTACTGGGAAGGGTAATCCAAGGTAGGACGGCACAATGGTGGTGCAAACTGGGAACATAATGCAAATGCTGGAATGATTTTAGTAACAGGGGAGAAGCTCAACAGTAGAGAGTGAATCCACTGTTTGAAGGGTTTAGCATAACCGAAGGAAACAGGGAGCAATTCCAGTTAGTGCCGATGATAACACCTAGTGCTTGTGCATGCTCTCAGGAACTTGAGCATTTCCATATTCATCAAGGTTTTACCAACATCCGTGTCGAGGATCCTGGTAACACATCATACTACCATGATGAATGGTGATGGAGGATGCAGGTGCAAAGGAGGACAACACTTTCTCAGATTTCACCTTAGCGAAGCCAAGGGAGCAAAATCTGGATGACCGACCGAGAGACATTTAGCACTCCGCTTCTAATGTTCTCCTTGATGTGCTAGCGTAACCCATTTATTGATATGGTTTGGTATCTAGAACATCAAGTAAAAGGTCGGACTTTAGGAGCACGAGAATCCATAAGGAATAACTACGAAAGTAAATCCTACGAAATCCTTATGGGGAGGTGGCCAACTTCCTCAATCAAGATACTACAATAATAGGCCTTCCGGCTGGATGTGTTGGCCACGACATCCACTTTACCGGTTATCGAGAGGGCAATATTATAATTCTTGGGAGATGTTCGAACCATCATATCTGCCTGAGATTCAGATCTGGTTGGTGTCAGAATATTCCAGACTCGTCAAGTCTAGGAAGAAAAATGAAGGTTTGCAACACAAATCGACGAGATGATGTTGCGAGATTCTCAGGGGATGAACTACGATAGCAAGCTCCAAAACACGAGCTGGTTCTGCTACAAACCTGTGAACACACTGTCCAAGACAAGCATGACCACATAGTAGTCTTACAACAAAACGCTACCGAGTTCAGGTGGGGAACCATCATTAATGACATCGAAGTCTCCACGCGTGGAAGTCCAAAGAATTCACCTTAGAACAGACTCCTTTATCTTGAACAAATCAATCAGTGGCTTGGGGTGCTAGGGATGCATATGGAATGAAGATGATCAGTCTATCATACCACAGGATACTTTGCACGTGCATGATTGACTTGGGATGATTCCAGAGGAAACAACATTGACTTTCTGGAATTCACGGCGGCAACTTACACCAAGTGCACATGAATTAGAGGAAGTCACTCCTTTCATCCAAACATAGGCTTCATGAACTAGCACAAAGAAAAATGCTTTCAAAAGTTTCCAACACTAACTTAGATGTTCAACATGAATCATGGACAAGATGAAAACGTTGTCAATGGGCTTAACAACAATTCATCCAGGTTTCCATATAAATGTATTTCCATAGCTATGTGAACATGGTGATAGCACTGGTCATACCAAAGGATGTAATGGTGTATGCTCGAGGGATCAACCACGAGTAAGACAACATTATGCATATCGTTGGTTCTGACTTGATTTGATGATAGCCCATACGCAAATCAAAGATTTGGGTAAGACAATAGATCCAACAATTGATCACGAGGATCAATCAATGAAGATGTCATCTTTCTTCAACACACACAGACACAAGATATCCCTTTGGAAATGAACTAAGTTAGACAACCTTTTATCTTCCAACTCTCCAAGTTGTTGTTTAGCTTGACCAACTAGCCCAGGGGTATCCAACACAGATTCTTGGAGAAGGGGTGGTTTATTGGAAAACCAACTTGTTCACAAACTCAACATATCGGTCAGGGGACAACCTGGTGGTACTTCCAAGAAGATATTTGGAAAATCACGATCCACCGACATGTTAGTAAGATCGAGATCAATCTTGCTTTTTAGGGCAAGACGATATGACCGAATAAGCAAGGGCTGACACTATCCCAACTCATTGATCGAAAAGTACACCGGGAATATGGACTAGGTAGCACGATCAACCTCAGGATGGTGATTCAATAACCAACACGCTAAGGATGAAATTATTGTCCTTTAACTACCAAGCAACGGAGTTGCTAGGAGTATAGATTTCACACACCACGATTCACTTGTCAGTATTCCGGTACAATAACACGGAGACAGAGGAATGAATAACGATGGCCAGAACTATCACTGCAACAAGAATTCATAAGGGTTGGTGCAATCCTCGTGGGATTCCTGACATAAAGAGGGTAATACTCGTAGGTAGAACATAACAAAAGCTGGTTAGGCATTTTGATCTGCGGAATACAACTACTTTGACCAATCCAAGAAATGGATAAGGTACTGGAGTTTGTTTCTCCTAGTCATTCTGGAATAGAATGGCTTGACGGACCACAAGAATAATAGGCATTGATAACTCAAATGCACAATTACTCCTGACTATCAATTGATAGACGAGGGCCAGAAAACAACTAAAGAGGGACAACTCAAGGAAACATATGTTTTTCTGAGTTGTGGATGCATAGATTAGTATGTCGAACCAAGTCCAACAAGTTTCTTCTAGATAACCCATGCAGAAAGGTAGGACTGGCAGAGTCACAATGTAGAATGGAGAACTCATTAAGAGCACTCTGGTCGTGACCTTTTGGTTGCAAAAGAACTCCTGCCAAGAATGGTTCATGGTATTTGGAAGAACGATATACCACGGACCTCGTGGACTAATGCAAAGGTTACTAATAACCTAAAGGAACGAACAAACACTAGCTACACGAGTTAAGTAGAGTGAATCTTGGGTTCAAGAACCCAGAAATAGAATGCCTACTAACTAAATGGCATCACGGGATGCTTTCAAGAATAATGGCCAGAATCATCACACTGGGGATGCAAGCATTGCTAGATTACTAAGTGGTCCTCTAAGACACCTAGGGTCATAATAATAACTCCAACATATATGTCAAGGCAACAGAGTACCTCAACTCAACGATTAGTGTGGTTAATCTGGCCCAAAGGAACATCGAGAACGGAAAGAAAGGATTTGCAAATGCATCAAACCGTTTAGGAACCTGGGATGACTCGGACAGCGTAACGGCTGTAAATGCTCAAAAGAATTGAGACATCCTGCAAAAATGGTGGCATAACCGCTCAACAACATCATATCAAGGTTCCAAGTCCAACTAACAACACACTGTAGTGGTAGAAACTGAACTGAGGCTTGAGACCAACAATCCTACGAGTCTACGGATTAGTAACACGTGATCCTGATAGAAAGATGGGAAGCCTAGTTCTTAATCCCCGTAGAATGAGAAGAGGGTGACTCGGATTAGAGGGCATAAGGTAAAGGAGCAAAAGAGCCTTACGTTCCCTTCCACAATCAATTCCCTTACATAACTAAAGCATTTCTAGACTCAACTTCGACCAGTTTGGCTTGGTAATCCTACAGGCAGTCAGGCTCTGATACCAACGCTGTCGGGACCCCAATTCTAAGTCACACCGATCTAGCCTGTAACACCTCATATCACTTTGCGGCCTCACGCACGGTATTCCCACGGGTGTCGCCTTACCATGGCCCGGGACTGTTTGCGCCTTTTGGCTCACGTATATGATAATGTCGCTAGCATCCATATGACAGAGAACCCGGGCCGACATGGCTAGTCGTGAACCCAAAGCGGCACTAACGTATGGGGACAGGCATACATGAATCAACATCGAACGTGTCGGTCAGCAGCGTGCGAATCCGGGCTATAGCACTGGGCTAACAGGACTCCGGGAACCCGGGCTGTAGCAGGCTAGGCAGGACTCCGGATGTCACCGCGTGACATTTCCCCTAAGGGACAGACACAGGAACGATATGAAACACATGCCGGCCAGTCAAGTGTCCAGAGCAGTAGTGCTGGGCTAGCAGGACTCCCGTGAACCGGGCTGTAGCGGACTACTATGGCTCAAGGAGGCACTAGACTACATTTCCCCATAAGAGAGGCTGCTAAGGATAGACAACTAGATTGTCGGATCCCACACATACCAAGCATTTCAATCATACACACAATATGCTCGATATGTGCAGATACAACATGGCATCACAACAAGACTCTACGACTCAGAGTATTTATTCATTAGGCCCCGAAGAGCCAGATATTACAAACATGGGTCTCATGACCCAACATTCAGAGCATACAAGTCAAAGCACATGCGGAAGCTCAACATGTCTGAGTACAGACATCTACAAATGAAAAAGGCTGAGAAGCCTGACTATTTACTAGATCCTGCCGAGGGCACAAGATCGTAGCTGAGGTATCAAGCTAAACGTCGAAGTCCACACGGAACTACTAGCGAGACTGACGTCTCTCTGCAAAACATAAAATAGGCAAATGTGAGTACAAATGTACCCAGCAAGACTTACATCAGAACTATCTACATATGCATCGGTATCAACAAAAGGGGTGGTGGAGTTTAACTGCAGCAAGCCAGCTTTGACTCGGTGGCTATCCTAAACTACGACTGCAAGTAACTCTTTTGAGGTGGCGCACACGAGTCCACATATTCATCATATCAATACTCCACTATGGATCCGCTCCCGTCTCCCTACGAGAACGCCATCAATAGCACTCACGCTTATCTTGCGCATTTTAGAGTATCCACTTTCACTTGTCTATGAACTGTTATAGGGAACCCAGAAGTCCATTTCCGCGGACACGGCTATTCGAATAGATGATGTTAACCCTGCAGGGGTGTACTTCGTCACACACGCTCTCGCCACTTACCACCATGTACACGTCGTGTACCTCGGCAACCTTCAAGCGGAAGCCTGGCGAGGGAGTCGGCCACAGCCTACCTAAACACTCAAGTCTCTAGTCCAGGTTTATCGCCTATTCAGGTTCCATCCGCAGGGAGTCCGGCCGAGGTTTCCACATACGGCCCCGAACGATGTGTGCAGGGTTCCGAGACACCAAACGGGCGCCCGGCATGCCCGGCCACGTGCCTACCGCATCACAGCCCACCCCTCCGGTCAGCGCTGCCCACGGCCTCCAGCATACTACAAACACCAGAAACTACTTGCAACTCCTGGACAGAGGACAAGGGTGATTAAGAAGCCAAGAGGGTCCATTGGTTTCGGGCCCAATGCGTGGTAGTAACTGTATCATGGATCACAAACACAGAACTCAGTTCCTGAGGACGGCTGCAATGAGACAACCCACCATGTACTCCTACATGGCCTCTCACCGCTACCTTTACCAAAACGTGTTCACACACTTAGCTCGCACACAGTAGGACATGTTCATCACCATTCCAACTCATCCCCGATGAATCAGACCCGACTCAACTCTAAGCAGTAGCAGGCATGACAACAAGCATGAATGAGTAGGCACATCAGGGCTCAAACAACTCCTACTCATGCTAGTGGGTTTCATCTATTTACTGTGGCAATGACAGGTCATGCAGAGGATAAGGGGTTCAACTACCGCAACAAGTAACAGTTGAATCGTTGTTGTCCTAATGCAGTAAAGAGAGCAGGAGCGAGAGAGTGGGATTGTATCGGAATGAACAAGGGGGTTATGCTTGCCTGGCACTTCTGAAGATAGCATTGAGTCTTCATTAGTGTCAACGATCACAACGCCGGAACAACGTTTACCGAGAGGGGACAACACCGGCAACAGAGAGGAAACACAATCAATGCAATGCAACAATATGATGCATGAATGTGACATGGCAATATGCTGTGAATTGAGCTAATGTAGCTAGCAACAAGTGCAAGGGAGCCCATTTGAACCGAAGGTTCAAATGCAAACTCTAGTTTGAGCATTTAAAATGCCATTTGAATGTTTTCACTTATACAGCAGGTATAAGTTGGTTTTTCATGCATGAAAGTAGCATAAATGGATAGATTGGATTTTTCTGATAATTTTTCATATATAAAATATTTCATTATGAGCTACGGTTGATTTTCTATGAATTTTAGAAGTTTATACTATTTTCTGGAATTCCTGAATTATTTTAAATACAGAAACTATTTACTGCGCCAGCAATGTGTAAGCATGACGTCAGCAGGTCAAAGGGCTGGCCAAGTCAAACCTGACAGTGGGGTCCACACATCAGTGACAAGGTTAACTAGCAGAGTTAATTAGAATTAAACTAAACCTAATCTAGATTAGTTAAGGCCTGGGCCCACATGTCAGTGACCTAGGGGAAGTCAAACCCCTGGTCAAAAGGTCAAACGCGCCGGCGGCTTGACGCCGGCGGCGACAGATGCGGCGGAGGGGCTCGGGAAACGCCCTCCGGCGACCATTGGGCTCGGGGTTTGGCCCTACGGGCTGCTGGACGTGCACCGCATCCAACGGAGCAGGCGGCTGGGCAAGGGGAGGTCGGGAACTATGGTGGCGACCACTTGGGCGGCGGCCGGAGCTCGGGCAACGGCGGAGATGGCGCTACGGGGCACGGCAGAGCGAACCCGTGGGTGCTTCAGGATCACAGGAGCGCGGCGAGCACGCTGGTGATGCTCGGGCGAGCGGCCGAGCTCAGGAGCACGGAGCTCGTTGGCAATGGCGGCGGCGAGCTTCGGTGCTCGTGGGGAATGGTGCTACGGCAACCAAACGGAGACAGGGTTAGGGGGAAATGGCCGGGGGCTCACCGCGGTCACGAAGAGGTTCTCGGCGAGCTCGGGGAGGCACGGACGGCGTCGGAATTTGGCGGCGGCGATGCACGGCCGTGCGCGGAGACGATGGGTCGATGGCGAGGCGACAGGGCGTCCGGCGATGCTCGCGTTGAGGGGGAGCTTGAAGGCGTCGAGGCGGAGCTCGTGGACTCATCGGCGGGGCGAGGGGTGGCCGGTGGCCATGGCTACGGCGAGCGGCGTCGACGAGCTCCGCTCGGGTGTGCTCGGGAGAGGGAGCAGAGGGCGAGGGAGAGAGCAGAGAGTGAGGGAGAGGAGCGAGGAGCTTCGGGGCGTCGTCGTGGCATCGCCAGGAGGGGCCGGGGAAGCAGGAGGTGGCGCGGGCGCGTGCTCGGCGGCGGTGCGCTGTCCCCCTCCTCTGCCAACTGGGAAAGGTAGGTGGTGACTGGCATGGGCCAGGTGGGCCGGCCCAGTCCAGGTAAGCGCCAGGTAATACTCCTTTCTCTCTCTTTTCTTTAATTGTTTCTGTTTTCTATTTATTTTGATCTGTTTTGAATTAGTAAAAATACTAACTCATTTTGTAAAATCCTGATAAAAATTGTGGGCACTTTTGAAAATATTTCCAACAGCCCTCAACTAGTTTCAGAATTATTAGAGCATTTAAAATATTTATAGGATTTAAATGCCCCAATTCAAATACAATATGAGTTAATTCAAAAATCCAAAAATGACCTAGAAATATGTTTATCATTTTTGGCAGAGGTTTTTACCTTTATCAAAAATCATGAACTTTTCTAAAGGGCATTTGGGTTCATTGAAAATGTTTTTAAGTTGAACCTAGTTGAGTTCTTTTGGGTGCTAGGGATTGATCACCCCTATTTCAAGTTTAAGCAAAATTTAAACATGATGCATGAGGAACAAGCAAAGTCAGACAAGGGCTGATCTGGGGCTGTGACAGCTCACCCCCACTAAACAAGAATCTCGTCCCGAGATTCAAGACGTGAGGTAAGAAGACAGAGGGTACACAAAGCTAACACGATCTTCATGATCCAATTGCTCTTCGCGAAGATGTTGATCCGTTGCTTCAATTAACGTTGACGTCTTTGCTTTCGAGATCTTCATTCGACACGATGACGACAAGGGAAAACTCTATAGAAATCGATCTCCTTAAAGATCGAGCAACTCACGGAATGAGATGTTGAAACATCTCGAGTTGAGGCACAACACATACATCGAGAGAGGGATGAAGTGAAATGGAGAACGAAGATTCAAGTTGATAAGCACAATTCCAAGCTGAATAAGATGGTGCATGGTTTCAAAGTAGCGAGGAGATAATTCCCACGATTCCATAACGGGGCACCTTGGGGAAGGTGACTCGTAGAACTATTCCTTAAGTGGCAAAAAGAATTACTTTTGATCCTAAGATCATTGAAACTCTTTATGCCAGCCTAAGGCAATCACAAACGATCGTTCGAGGGAGTTCAGGAGAACGACACACTTGGGCTAGGATGGACGATGTGGACTACCTTGTTGAAGACAACACAAGGGGTGATTTGCTTATCACCGGAAATGGTCGGAACCCCTGGTGGGACCACTTTTGAAGATGGTCCTTATCAGTAATTACTGGGAAGGGTAATCCAAGGTAGGACGGCACAATGGCAGCGCGAAGTTACCATCATAACCTTCGGAATAGGTCTACGGATTACACTTGGTAGGGGCCTGTTTTCGTAACTTCAAGTTCACCCTACCCAGCCAACCCACCCCGGCACCCAGAGTAGTACACCTGAATACTCCCCATTTTCTATCCCCACATCAAAATAGACTTCTCCACGGCATGGCAGCCTTCGTGCTCCTCCCCTTCTCCATCGGCGCACTCATCCACCGCAACGCATCCGCCTCATCGACGACCTCGTACGCCGCACTGGAGCCGGTCCACCGTCGTTGTCGAACACGGAGCCTCTTCCCCGGCACCATCTTCCACGGTCTCGGATCTGCTTCCCGGAAGCCGACGCCAAGTGCAGAAGCACCACCGTCGTGGACAATGAACTGACTCCCGTTGCCAACCATGATGCACAGAGGCCGCCGTGACCATCGCTCTCCTCCTCGATTGGTAATGTGTGTATTGAATCACTTAGTAGTACATGTGCAGTTCTGATTTTGTTCATACCTACCCTTCAAATTTCCTGGTTGCTATTGTTCCCGTAAAAGTAATTGGTTATAGCCTCCATTGTCCAATATAATATCAGCTTGTAATTGTGCGTCGCTCCTGTATCGCGTTGTGCTTGGGTAGGTTCTTCATCTACAACCAGTAGTGTGGCAAATGATGGAAAGTTTTTTAGAACTAGCAAGATGCCCATGCGTTGCACGGAACATCAAGAGACATTTGTATGAGTAGTTTATCTTGTAGGAGAAAAGGATGAACGAGGGAAGGCCTTATTTGAAAATCTGTAGAGGGGTGTGGGTATCTTTCTGCAAAATTGCCATAGTTTCCTTCCTATCCGTTGGATATAAATCGGACAACCTATATTGCAGGATGGCAGGCACACCATCATCACCAACTCTGTTTTTTAAAAGAAAAAAAGTAGAGAGTAGAGAAGTAGAGATAAATATTAAATATAAAAAATATAACAGTAGAGATAAATATTAAATATAAAATAAATATAACAGTAGAGAAGAGAGTAGAGATAGCAGGGACGTCAGGAAAGGATCGCGCGCGCGTGGGAAAAAGCGGCCGGGCACGCGCTAGTTTTGGCGCGCGGCGTCTGGCGCGCTTTATAAAATCCAACAGCCTTCCACCGCTCTATGCCTTGCCACCGCTCTCTCCCCGCTCTATGCCTCGCCACTGCTCTCTCCCCGCTCTTTCTTGCCTCGCCGTCGCCGCGCCACCATGCCGCCGCGTCACCGGGAAACTTGGGGATACCGCAACGTCCGCACGCGCGCCTCCGGCGGCTTCTCTGCCGAGATCTGGTTCCGCAGGATGTGCCTCGGCCTCGGCAATTTTGACACCGCCAACGAGGCCGCCCGCGCATACGACGCGGCGGCGTGGCGCCTCGATTGGCCTCACAGAACATTGAACTTCCACAACCTGCCGACGCGGGAGGGGGCACGGGAGCTCACGCATCTGCCGTGACTTATCACCGACAAGGATCGTTGCGACAACCAGAGGCGGGAGCACCGTCTCGGCATCGCCGAGATGGACGACGAAGCCATGGTGCTGTGGCGCCAACGCTTCCCGCAGGACATCATCAACAAGCGCGAGTTCTACGCGCAAAGGAGGGCGGAGAGGGAGAAGAGGAGGGCGGAGCGAGCCGCCTATCGCGAGGACAAGCGTACGCGAAAAGCGGACACTCAATTCAACATGAGGCTAGGAGCAGCGTCGCCCTGCGAATCCGACAAGGAACGGTATGTTCACCCCTACATTGAGACGTCGGATGAGGACATCACCGAGGAGGAGTCGGACGATGAGGAGTAGTTGAACTATCTATTTCTTTATGCATCTATGCTATATCTATGCCGAGAACTATCTATGTCTCTACTCTCTAGTCTCTGCTCTTTATCTCTACTTCTCGATCTCAGCACTGTAAACACTTTACTAAAGCGCCGTGCGTTGCGCTTCTGTTGGAGATGCTCTAACATGGCAGATGAGTGCTTTAATGTTGCCCACAAGATGCGTGAGTATTACTAGTATATTTTTCTTGCCATGTTGAGATTTTAAAACCATGAGTGGGAACATGCAGAGGAGCAATGAAGACCACACACGGGATATTGGGGACATCTTCAAGGAGCATGGCAAGTTAAAGAAGAGCTGCACCGAACCTGTAAAACGAGCTTTGGTAAGTAACACCCTTTCAATTACTTTCGTTTAGCCTCGTGTTCTTCTATGTGTATATGTTGCAGTTTCTGTTTCTCTTAGCCTCATGTTCTTCATGTGTAATAAGAAGAGTCTTAATCGTCCTAGTGCTTTCGTTTTTAGCTTGATGTAGGAAGTGGGTGTTCTCACCTTGTAGTCTATTTTTATATTTTTCCTTTTGAATTCACTTCTCCGAGTCCTCTTTATCTGGCTTCTACTAAATGGATCTGGGTTGCTCTAAGTATTGATCTAAAAAAGAAGTAACTTCATGTCAGGATGCAGTTCATGCGAGGATGGAAGTATGGTCAACCTCGAGATCATGTTTCCAAAATGAGGCTGGATTACACACAAGGTGCCAGTTCCCTAATGATGCTAGATTAGACACAAGGTGCAAATTCCTAGATGATGCTGGATTACACACAAGCCAGGTGGAGTCGTCAACTGTTCGTGTCCTCGTGGCTCTAGTAAAGGCTGAAAGAAAGCATGCAACAACCCTTGAGAATGTAGCTGAGTTCCTGAAGAAGCAAAAAGAGCAATCAAATGCTCTCTTCACCCAAGCCAAAGAAGAGATGGAAGAAGCCAGAAAGAAGCTAGCAGAGGCAGAGCAGGTTAGGCGTCTCCTACTATCTAAAATTGTTGTCAATACAAATTTTCCTTCATAATAGCTAGGTTCAAATGTTTATCCAGTCAGCATGCCTGTTGTGATGTCCGTGCATCTACTGATGTGGCACAAAATAATTTTTTAGGGACATGTAATAACAACAATTACTTTCCAAGCAATAACAGATGAAGCATTTGACATGGTATAGTTCACGTGCAAGCCCAACATTCCAAGTTAAACTTCCACATCAAACTCATGTTCACAGATATCTGCACATTCATAGATAATGTCGAAAACCATGATTCACTTCAAAGCCAAAAAAATGTGAGGGGAGTTATAAATAAAGAAAAACCTCTAGTTCCTTCTGCCAGTGCGAGCTCAACAAGTCAAGACAATGTGTAATTAATTATATTTTGATCATTTTTTGTGTTCTAAAATGCCGACTGGCTCGCGGAAGGACGTGTTGCCAGCACACACGTGGATTCAATGGAGGTAGGCGGGGCAGTCTGAAGCCGGTTGCATGCGGCGAGGAGGCGTGTTCTGTCGGGCCTGCAGCGAGTGGGGCCCTCTTGGCCAGCGCGCCGGTTCAATGCCTGCACTATGAGAGGTCGCGTCCGTGTCAGAGCAATCACTCCCTCCTGTCCTTTTTTGTTTGGGTATAACAAAATCTCGTTTTCCATTAACATTTTACAGTAAAATTTGTGGACAAACTTTGACCCAAAATACGATGGGGAGTAGTAAACCAGGATGGAGGTAGTAGTTTTTTATCAAAGAAGGGTTTCCCCCTTCCGATTTCCATTACTGAAAACCAACATCTAAACCATAGTATTTTCCCTAGAACTACCAGGTTCAACATCTCGCAACATAAACCCATACAACCATACGCCAAGGAGGTAGTAGTTATGAATTCCATTTTCGCTCCATACCAATCGTTCTAAAAACTACTTAAGTACTTATAACGCGCCCTTGAAAATCGGAACTCTTACCCCGCTAAAAAATGATATTTTAAACGTGTCTACCCGATATGTGGCAATTGGCGAGCCACCGCCTCCAGGTCGTTCACCTGTGGTCCCGACCATCAACTCCTACATATCAAATTATCACGCGAGCTGACTATTCCTACAAAGGTGTGCTCCACCACGTACCCGGTACCCGCGCATGCAGCAATCGTGCACCTAGGGTTTTAGGGTTTATTTGTTAACGGTGCCTTTACGTAACTCTCATGTGTGCAAGACAGCAAGAGATCGACTGCGAGCATGCGCCTCTTCTCTTCGTATATGTACTCCACCGTTTGTCTGGTGTCCAAAAAATATACAGTAGTAATAACTACTAGCAATGTGCCAATGCGTTGCCACACGATCAAAGTAGATTAATACATATTCACCGATTTGATAGAAAAAAGAGTCTAGTTTTGAAATATGTGTATCACTAAAAATATCTTATGTTCCACTCAAAATATATTCCTTTGGCGGTTTTGATGAGATAAGGGAGGAATGTTGTTGGTTTCAAGATTCAAGAAGTGGTATATCTCTAATTTCTATTCTTACTAGCAAGATGCCCATGCATTGCACGAAACATCAAGATCTTGTGGGAGAAAAGGATGAATGAGGGAAGGCCTTATCTGCAAATGTGGAGAGGAGTGCGGGTAAATTGCCATAGTTTCCTTCCTATCCGTTAGATATAGATCGGATGGCCTATATTGCAGGATGACAGGCACACCATCATCACTGACTATGCTTTTTATAAGAGTAGAGATAAAAAACAGAGTTGGTGATGATGGTGTGCCTGCCATCCTGCAATATAGGCCGTCCGATTTATATATGACGGATAGGAACGAAACTATGGCAATTTTGCAAAAAGATACCCACACCCCTCTCCACATTTGCAAATAAGGCCTTCCCTCGTTCATCCTTTTCTCCCACGAGATAAACTACTCATACAAATGCATCTTGATGTTCCGTGCAATGCATGGGCATCTTGCTAGTTGTTGCAAAAAGCCCATTCGTGTGTGTGTGTTGTGTGTGTGAGAGAGAGGGGCAGAGAGGAGGAGGACGGAGTGCATGTGTGACAAAGACACAAAGAGTGTGTGTGCGAGAGGTATCAGTTTAAAATGAGGCGATAGTGTGTGTGTGCATGAACGAGAGGGCGTGTCTCAAGAAGGGACGAAAAATCTACATAGATACAAGGAGCGTGAGAGAGACATGTACGCGATAGTGGAAGCACGAGTGTGCGGGTGTATAAACCTATCTGGAGGCTAGTCGATCAATGATGTGAGAGAAATACGAGTCGGGGGTGCGAAAGCGAGAGTTTTGTGTGTGTGTGAGAGAGATGATAGTCGGGAAGGGGAGTAGAAGCAGGAGCTGTGTGTGTGTTCGTGAGAGAGAAGGGGGGAGTTTGTGTGATTGGTAAACAAATGAATAATGTCAATTTTATAACTGGGATGGAGACGGAAAGGAGACTGCAACAAATGTTGTGTCTGCAGGAGAGAGTAATTTTAATGGTATGAGTCATATCTAGAGACATATAGGGTGTGTGAGAGAACCCCATAGAGAGAGACAAAGTGAAAGACGAGTAAGACTGTGTGTGTGGCGGTGAAAAAGAAAGCTTAGGTACCTAGTGATACAAGAGAACGGTAGAGACGTGAGAGATAATGAAAACCGTGTAATGTATAATTATACAGAGAGTGTGACACTTCTCAAGGGAGACGTCGAGAGACCATGTTTGCGAAGATAGGAGAAACATGAAGTGAGCGTGCGGGTGAGTTGGAGAAAATAGAATGATAGCTACATGAAGGAGCATGCGAGAGAGATGGGCGTGAAAGGAATCAACATAAAAGGGATTCAAATATTTGAATTCGAGATGATGATACATGTAATTCATACTCGAACCAAAATTGATCTATCAAACATGCATACTCATATGAATTCACGAGCATCTATGTTATTTAATATGTAGATATTACTGATCCATACATTTTAGTAGAACATAATTTGGTTTAAATTTTTTGCATTCAACCTTATGATTTTGAGATCATTGTATTTGTAAATCATATTATACATATAAAGGAGCAGAATTCTTTGTTGTGCTTTTGAAAGTATATATTAAAAAATGATGTATATAGAATTTTATTCCAATCGAAAATGGATCCCGCCCGAACAAAAATAGAATACAAACTGGATTCGAATTGAGTTGGCACGGTAAACGTGCACTCTTGCTCTGCAAAAATTTGAACGAAGCGGGGAAAGTCGCAGTAACCGCCTGAAACCAAAATCTGCGAGCTGGAAATTACTGCCTATCCCTGCCACGCAAAGCCTATCGGCTCGATTTCTATAGGTTTCGATAGGGGTAGGTTTGTAATTTCACTCAAACGTGACATAACCGCCTCTCACCCGGATTCATACAAGGTGGGCGCCAAAACACATTGTCTCCTCGGCCGAAATCGACTCCCTCCCCGATTCATACACGGTGGGCGCCAAAAACAAACTCTCGTCAGCAAATATTTGGTGTATGTGAGATTCCCGTCCTATCCCCAACCGACTAATATTGTTGTGATGTAGGAAAATTTAAACGGGGGCTAAGTTTGTAAATTTCCTCGCATTTGAGACAAGCGCGCCCTGAAGACATGGTTCCCCCTTCCTCTCTCCCTCCATTTCCCCATTCGTACTCCGTGGGTGCCAAAACACGCTCTCCACCCCAGCCTCCTCCGTCTGCCACCCCATCCACCGCCGTCCTCCTCCACCATGCCGGAGCTGATACCCCGACGCCGTCGGCCATTACAAGAGATCGACCTCCCTCATCCATGGCTTCGGACCAGGATCATTGCATCCCGTCCTCTCGCTTCATCCCCGCCGTCGTCCACCTTGTCGGCGCCGCTCCTACGACCGTCTCGTCCACTACGCCCCGCCGCCACCGTCTACCCTCCTAGATCTGCCTCCATGCCGCTGACAGCCATCGCTACCGCAGCACCGTCAAATTCTCAGCAGATGCATACACGGCGCCGCACCAGAGGCGGTACTCTTTCGTATCTCCTCAACTTATTTATCGCAGCAAGAAAATAGATCGCCACTGCTTTACTCTGATTTCTTGTCCATCACTTACTTGCTAGTTGAAAGCAATCATTGGTTGTGAAGTTGCCTTTGTCCGGTTTGCACCTTTAGATCCGCCATGGCACGCTCAACAATATACTCACAATGCTTATGGTTTTCCCCTTCTATGTTCCACACTAGTTAAATGACAGTAGACTAAATTTCAAAATTGGGTCAGTCGATTTTTGGGAGCTCGCTGGAGTTCGCCGGTGCGAAGGAAGGGGCTTGGGTGGGGACGATGGTTGTGGGG